>NW_011366793.1:81154-169068 GCF_000735185.1 Notothenia coriiceps
AGTGCGTTTAAGACCTTCCTTTTTGATAAAGCTTATAGTTAGGGCTGATTAGATTCAGCCCCTAGTTTTGCTGCTATAGGCTTAGACTGTTGGGGGACATCTTACTTCTTCCTTCTGTCTGTCTGTACCTGTGTACTCATGTTCTGAATAACCCAGCTTCCCAAAATTTCTTTTTGGTGTCTATCTACGCCGGGATCCGGAGTCGTGGCTGATCCTGAGTCCTGATTTGAGTCCTGGACTTCGAGTCGTGGCTGAACCTGTCACTGCGGTCCTGTCTGACTCATCATACTACTTCCCTGATGGCTCCCACAGGATTGTTGACATCCTCTGGGATTCATCTTCTTATTATAGACACATGCATTTCCAAACATTTGGTCTACCTATGCTGTAAATGTATTATCTCTTCGATTTACACACGGCATCTATTGCACGTCTGTCCGTCCTGGGAGAGGGCTCCCTCCTCTGTTGCTCTCCCTGAGGTTTCTGCTATGTCCCCCTTTAAACTGTGGGGTTTTCTCTGGAAGTTTTTCCTTGTACGATGTGAGGGTCTAAGGACAGATGGTGTCATATTGTCATACTGATATTCTGTACAAACTGTGAAGTCCACTGAGACAAATGTAACATTGGTGATATTGGGCTATATAAATAAACATTAATTGATTGATTGAAAGATCATTTATATTGAAAATAACTACGAGTTGCTGCCTCTAAATAAAACAAACATGACCCCGACAAAGGCAGATTGATAAGTGAAACAAGTCATCCTTTACCATAACTGTGGTGAACTAGGGGAGATGCTTTGGTCAACATGCAGTCACTAAATGCTATAGCATGGCACTGTCAATAAGACTTTTATTTCACTTTAGCCATCATTTGTCTGAAATGATGACCATCTACACTAATGCTATCAAAATGTGAATGAATTCAGTTGAATCCACAGTGTATAATCATTCTGTCAGGCTCAGTCAAAGTGTGGAGGAAGAAGGAAGTTGATAAGAAAATTAGAAGACAGGCACGGCTGATGGTAGACGAGACTACCACACACCACTGATGGCTTCTTGATGGATTTTCCCACCACTAAATACTGCTGCGCTCCAACCATTGACATCTCCAATGTTTAGTTAATGTGTTCTGTTGGGGCTTTATCAACAACGAAACGAAACAGAGGCTACTCCACACACCCACACCTACAGAACACAGAGGGGGCCTTGAAGGGAGGAAGGCCCGGATTAGTCCCAGGGCGTGATTTGTTCTCCACTTGGTTGCAGCTCAATTATTCCAGACAATTAGACTGGAGCCTGCCTTAGGACCACCCTCCTCGCTGCTGACCTTGTGCCAGCAGACAGACCCTGCAGCACACACATACACACTGGAGACATATTTGATGGTACCTTTAAGTAGCCCTGACCCCTGACCTCTGAGTTTTGTGTCTCTTCAGCAGCCCCCCCCTCCCCCTGCAGCCTTGGAGGGTTTTCCCCGCTGCTGTCGTTGATTGTGGAGGATTACTGCGACTGTTTGGAGAGGCTTACCTTCCGGCGCTCACATAATCTTTCCTGTGTTGTAGCAGAAAGTCTTTGAGCTTGGTGATGTTCGTGATCTGCCAAGATAAAGCGAGAAGAAGAAGCATTACTTGATTATCCTCATGTCAACGAGTTCTTTAAATGTTGCGCCTCATTTGCTGTTTCTAATGTAAGCGCGTCAACGCGGCTTAAGAGTGTTTTTCAGCGTGTACCAGGAAACTATTTCCAATGTTCAGACAGAGCCAGAGCAAACATGTAATGTTGTATTCATTGGATGTGACAGGCGACCAATGTCTGTCTATCTCTGTGAATTCTCAATATTTGCTTTCGACAATTCATTAAGCCATGGACATACAACAAAAATCAGACCTGCAATTTAGCCGTCAAACAGCTCTCATGAATAAAACCGTGAGTGGCGGCATACAGAGCACTGACAGAGCCATCTCTAATAAGCTTTAAATTCACGATCTGTTACTATTTATCACCGAGGAAAACGTCCAAGTGTATGTGTGCACAGGCAAACCAGAGGAAACTTGGTTCAATCCAATATTTGCTCCTGTAATTCGGTCAAATATTAAAAAAGACCAAATTGCTTCCCCGTCCACAGAGCTGTGCTGGCAGGCTACAAGTGGCTGTGGATACGCACACAGCGGGCTCTGTTGGATCCACAAGAAGACAGGACTCCAGACAAGCTAAGGATTGAAAAATGACACAATGAGTTTGACTGTGACAGCGACCTCAGAGCGTGGGAGATTATTTTGATAACATAACGACGCTGTCTTCAGAGTTCAGCTTTTTTTCACTCTAACAACCTCAATTATCAAATTGCCTTGGCTGTAAGGGGGTAACCTGGCACCAGCCGTCTAATAATGTCTCCAAACATTCATTTTTAGCGTCACGGTAACCTGAAGCAGTGTTTTATGCGAGCTGACGTTTGAAAAATGACATGTTTTTTTTTTCCTGACGCAGAAAGAAGGTGTCAAGACAAACAGAGCCGAGCAATTTGTTAGAGACCTAGCGCTCCTTCTTCTGGTGGAGCAGCTAATTCAGTGACGTATGAAACTGCTGCGGGGCACTCACTCAGGCAAGGGCTGTTAAGGCAAGCCGACCCTTGTAATAATACAATTATTTGAGGTCAAGAGTTAATTGTTGTTCAGAGCAGTTGAGCATAGAGGGGGGTTCAGTGGAGAAGAGAACCGTTATTATGGTTCAAAGTCTCTGAAAACAGCGCCTGTCATGTAGTGTCTCAGTGAATAAGGACATTTTGAAGCAAACTCCTGCGAGATGGATTTTCCAAAACTTCAGACACAGTCACATGTTCTGGTTAGTCGTGTTAAAAGAATAATCTATCCTTTCTTACCAATGTTATTAATAATGTATTTTCAGCAAATAGATGATGCATTCAGCCGTTCCACTAAGTATCTCATAGAGGAGACAAATAACATTTGCTTCATTTTTGCTGTTCTGTGATTTTGATTGGTTTTATTTATTATCAAAACGAGCATTTCGTTTTTACGAGTACTAAAGCTAAAACAATGAGTTAATGGATTAACCTAATGTTCCAAAAAATACATCTACAATAAATCTAATAATTAAATAATGCGAGAATATTGAGAAGAATATTGAATCATTTAAAAAAAGAAAAATGGCAAGAAAATAAACTCACCGACCCCAGGTTTCGGAAAGTGAACATGTTGATTTCCTAGTCTTCATTGATCATGAATTTAAAATGTTTTATATTTCATGACATACTGGGAACTTGACTTAACTTTTAACTAACTATCAACAAATGATTGATGAAACGATCCGTAGATGCCCTAGGGTTATCTTCCTGTCAATATATTAATTCAATCTTTAAAAAGGACGCACAGCTTGTCAAGACTTTCAGGTGCGTACAATGTAACAGATTGTCATGATATGATTATATCAATCCATCGACTCCCCAATCTCAAGTATATCCAGACTGGTGGTAAAATCGTTAAAACCACAAAAAACGCTGTGGAGGCACATTTTGAAGTTGCAGTAATTCTGTTTTTGTGCCTGCCACAAAGTGGAAAATATAATTTCTTACATAGCGTTATTTTATCTTTGACTATAAACTATATTTTCTGTTAGCAATTAGCACTTGGCTTCACCTTTTATTTATGTACAAACTATATTTTCCAGCAGAATTAAGTCCATGGTACTGCACCTTTTTGCCCAGCAGGCAGTGCTAAATCCACAGCATTGGAACAACATACACAATGTGCGTGTGTGTGTGTGTGTGTGTGTGTGTGTGTGTGTGTGTGTGTTGTGGGGGTGCCGGGGAGTGTCAAGAGTGCTGCTCTGGGGGTTGAGCTGTCTCCTGTGTGTATACATTGGAGCTCCGATTCCCAGCACAACCTCGAGGGTTTGCAGGGGGTCAGAGGGATCAATTGCTCTTGTAACTTAAGACCCTAAAGAGCAAGTAATTCTTCAACAATGAGGAAGGGGGTGGCCTTGTGCATGTGGCTCCTCGTATATGTGTGTATGTTGCTATATGCGAGTGTGTGTGTATACGTGCAGCCGCCATAGGTGCGTGTGTGAGGCCGGGCTCAGCGACGGCAGAAGGAGACAGTCTGCCGGGCTACATCTAATCTCGTCATCATCAAAGACCCCCACTTTACCTCCTCACTTTCTCCTTCCCCCTGTTTCCCTCCAGCCACGATTGAGCCCAAACAAACCATCAGGGGGGATTATTATGAGGAAGAAAAAGAGAAAAAGGCTTAGCTGGCAGATTTCTAAAGAGCTTGGATGGCTCTTTGTTTTGTTAAATCCAGGTAACTGACAGAAGTTCATGATGAGGTTTAAGTCTCTGCGTGTCCTGACCGAGGGCGATCCGTACTGACGCCATGCGATGTTGTGTTTCAGTATGTGGGCCCGATACACAGAGGATGCTTCAGTGGAGAAGACTCTGCCGCATGCTGGTTTTATTATCATGTTTATGTCTGACTCTCTAATGGGTTTAGTTTTGTCTTCTTATGTCTATTCACAGTTAAACTGCTTTAGTCAGCTTTGTAAACAAACAAAAAAATGTACCAAAGAAAACTTTTAAGATTATTTATGAAAAGGGTCTTTGGCTTTTTTCTTTTTTTTATGTGCTAAAGTTGCATTAGTGTGTTTGGATTTCCACTGGATAAGTCAAAGCCGTAGTTAGCAGCGCTTGTATAGACTCTTGATGTTGGTTCATTTTTGATCATGCAGCTCAGATCATGAACAGAACATCAACGTAGAACAAACAAACACTGAGGGTCATCAGTGGAGACAATGCATGTTATATTGTTAACTAAGAGAGTATAAAACTGAGACAAACACAAGACTGTCAAATCTTGACCAATATTTATAATGAACAACGCGGTAACTGAAATTGAATGTGTAGTCAGCACTGAGAAAGGTATTCTTTGGACACATTCATTTTGAAGCAACTCAATCTTGTTTCAACAAAGGAAACAAATGGATTGGCTGAGACTGTCACATGTAACTCGTAAAAAACTGGAAACCACTGAAGACAACATAAATAAATAAATAAATGTTGAATGTGTCATTTAATTTAAAAAAAATGCCAATCAGAAATTCAAAGCCATTCAAAAAAAAAATGCAACACTTTTATGCAACACTGTGTTAATAATGTTTGTTATTCCTTCTAAGTATTCCTGAACTTGTTTTACAGTCGAGTTTTCTTTAAACAAAATCAACCAGTTCCCTTCATCCCAAATACTTGGTGTTTTGAGTTAGACACTCTTCTTCACCTGCTGGCTGTAATACCTCAGTAACTGGTTGTACTCACATCAAGCCTAACGTTTCTTTTAAAGTGTAAAATCTGGGGTTGCACACACGCTGGATCTACGATGGGAAGGTACCTCTTTTAAAGCTTGCTTTTTATTTCTGTCAAGTAATTTGAACTGTGCGTGCAAGTCATGGGTTGTTTCAGGTCAGCAGTTTCAGATTGTTTATAATCTCCTTTGAACATAGCTATGATTAAAAAATAATTACACGCTTCAATAAGGCTAATTACTTAATACGGCTATTGTAGTCACGATGGCCATCTTTAAAACTTCAAACCTGGTTGTCAGATCTCTAACCGGTGCCATTTTTGTTATTTTGATTTATATATATTATTATTTAAAAAAAAAAAATAACAACTAGGGCTGCTCAATTAATCGTATTTTAATCACAATTACGATTTTGGCTTGCAACAATTATGAAAACAACATAATCGAAATGAAACGATTATTTTTGTATTGGTTTTTCAGTTGAATTATACTTAAAGTTCAGGGTAATCAACTGTTTTTTCAATAAATGGATGTTTTCAAAGTAAATGGATAATTGTTTTTAATAATCGTGATATCAATTATTGACTCAAATAATCGAGATTATGATTTTTGCCATAATCGAGCAGCCCTACAAACAATTGTATTTGGTATATCTTCAATGGCAAATTGTTAAATTTGTAAGCATCTTTCTTTCTCTGGACTCTATATGTCAAGTTTGGTCGCAAAAAAAGAAAGCCATAAATTACGCATTAAAGTAAATCTCCTATCACCATCTTCTACAGTAATTCAATTGATCACTTCAATAATGGAGAAAGCCATTATAAGCGTGTGTACGCCGACAAACAACAGATATTCAGCTGTGTGGAAGACAAATTGTAACAACACTGCAACACTCAGGCCTCATTAAAAACAACAGGATTTATAGTGTCTGCACCTTTGAGGCAGCAGTAACCCAGCCTGACTTTAAAAACTATCTGTTGACCTTTGTCTGCAACAATCTCTTTCATCTACCGGTACTCATGATGAATTGCGACCACAAATGGAAAGTAAACAACATGTTTGTTGTTATTCAGTCAATATGAATGTGAAATGAGAACACACAATGAATACCGCATGTCTTTTAGCAACATACCATCTTAAATCGGGAACAAAACACACCAGAGTCTCTAAGTAGAGAACACATCTGTTGTAGTTTCATGGTTCAGACTCTCTGTGTTTTGAAGTGTCAGGGTCAGGTATGCAGCCTCCTGTCATCTGCATTGGAAGTATTTCCGTCAGTGTAAATCACACTAACTAAGATTTGTCTAATGACAAAGCCGGACGGCATTCTTCAAAAAGCGTCAACAGCTGTCGCTTTAGTGTTTCTTCATGTTTAAATTGAGTCTTGAATATTGAGCTCAACATTACTTCTGTTCCGCTTAGACTATTTAGCCTGCCGAGTATCTGGTGTCCGTCTCGTGATTAAGAGTTGGACATGCATCTGTAAATGTGTGTATCACCACTTTTTCCTATTTTATTTTCCTTTTTAGGAATCATGCAAAAGCATTTTGTTGCACGCAGTGAAACTAAATCAAGGTTTTGCTCAGGCCTGACAGCAGATGCCGCAACATTCAATTTGCCTGGCTTTCATGAGAAAACAGTGCAGAGATTAGGCCAACTGGTAAAGAGAACATTTAGCAGCATGTTCATCTCAGGGTGATCCCAGAAAATCACTTCCCCATGGCTGGGGTCCTGACCGGGGGAAGACCCGCTTTGACAGCTGCACGTTTTACCTGTGTGTCAATATGTTGGTGACTTGTGTTGAAATGAAAGGGGAACGTTTGGGAATGGAAAGACTATTCTGGTTTTCCCCTTGGTGGTGATTTTGTAAATATTTGTACATAAAATAAGATTTTAGAATTGCATTTAATCAGCTTTAACATTTACTCTTCAATATATAGATCAAAGTCAGAGTTTAGCATTTTATTCGCTAAATAAATGATGTTTAACCTTCTTAACAATTTTTTGTGACTATTCAAGTAGGGAAATATATTGGCTACAGGCCTTTTTGCTTTTGCCATACACGTATTAAATGTGTAACTTTTTTATAAGAGGCCTGGTAAAAATGGTCAAGAAAAAAAGAGCATTGCAAATATGCACTTTATTCCCTAAATGATTGACATTAATGTAAACTCATAAATGTTATATGCTGTATACTACTATACACTATGCCTTTAACATGAGCTGTTAAATGCAAAAGATCTGCCGATATGCTCCGGTTTCATACGCATGACAACATCAATCAAATACAAAATGATCCTACAGACCATTTTCAATTCGGTCTCCTGCTTTGATTGCGCCATAACTGATTTAACATATCCCAGTGTATTTCATTGAGGAAACATTTGACTTTCATAATCAGACATTCTTTGGGATGATATATTCCAGAGCATCCCACAAACTTGAGTTGAATTCCAAAATGTGAACAAACATTTGGATCTTCACCACCCTTAAAAGTAAAGTCAATTAGATTCTAAACTAAACGTTTTTAGCATATAAAAAGCAAACTATTTCAATATGAAAGCTATCATAGCCAGCACAGCATATTTTTAAGTGCTGGCTCTTGGCCACACTTTTCAGGGTTTCTAAGAAAACACAGTGAGAAGGGGCCAATTTCAGAATACCAATACTAAAGGCACAGTGGGGAGCCAAGCACTATTTTCTACACACAATTTACCAATTTTGAAGTGACCCCCTC
Organism: Notothenia coriiceps; assembly: GCF_000735185.1. Lineage (NCBI taxonomy): Eukaryota > Metazoa > Chordata > Actinopteri > Perciformes > Nototheniidae > Notothenia > Notothenia coriiceps. The sequence goes on from NW_011366793.1 coordinate 89,203, forward strand.
CATTTAAACTTGAGAAGGGCAGCATGCTGCTGAGAGAGACGAGGTGAGCGGTGAAATGGAGATCACAGTGCCCCAAACCGACCCCTATGAGCCTCGAGGTAGAAGATTCCCCCGACCAAACCCCACCCTGAACGCATTGGCCCTCTTATTAGTCAATCAAGCCTTTTTTCTATGGCCTTGAAATGATCTACATTCCCTTTCCCATTGAAGCGCTTTTTGAGTGGGAAAAAGCCTCATAGGACCACTGTGTATGTCAACTTTGATGTTTTCTTTCTATTTTTGTGAAGCTTCAGTGGGAACTTTGGAGAGTTATGCATGTCTTGAAGGGCAACCACATCTGTTCTGCATTAGGTGCCGGCCGTCAACATTGTTACTGGGGACCTAATTTAATATTTTCTCTGTTTTGATCTTCCACCTTTAATCACTGGCTCTTGGGAGGATCGGCTTTCCCCAAGAAATTGTCCAAGAGCCGAAAGAAAATGTTATTGCAGTATGTTTATGGAATCGTACATGTGAAGAGGGGACTTGCCCAAAAAATGCTGCCTAAAGTCAGGCCGCGCCGAGAAGAACGGATAGTTGAGTTGCGGGTGAAAAACCGCGACATAACTGTACACAGTCAGGACATTCCAAACTCCCAATTTCAATTTCTACAAAAGCTGCTTCACCGAGATGGTTTGAGATAATATCCGCAGCGTGAAGGAGACAGCGGAGGGGGGAGGCGAGCAGAGGGCAGGCACCACAGGATAGGTTTGGGTTTCTTTGAATCAGCACCACTGCTTTTAATAAACCACCATTTCTAATATAAATGTAACAGAACATAACAAAACCTTGGTTGTGCAGAGCTGCTGCGACCGGGCTCATGTTTGCCTGAGACTGATGGTTGGAGACATCAGGTACAACTTAAAGTCCTGACTCCCCGAGGGAAACGTAAAGTGGTTCTTCAAGGTGCCTTTGAAGAGGTTTGTGTTCATGATATTCATGGCAGGCCAAGGACGTTTGGCTGCAGAAGCAGAACTCACGACATGAAGCGAAGCCTTTTATTCACAAATAATCCATCTCCTGCTTCCAACCATTGAGGCTGTCTCAGAACCTCAATTAGAGAATCACATGTGACATACTTTTGAAGTCTTAATAAAGGGAGCTTAATGCTCTTGACCTTTTTTGTAACGTTTGGGCCACTGCAGCCTAAATTCTAGATCGCATTGTGTAATTTTTCTGGGTCGGTTAAAGACTCAGACCCGGGCCAGTCAGTGGGGGAGCAGTGGCGCTCGGACCTGACAGTTGGCATCAAACATTCTGGGCTCAAAACTGCTGAGTCCGGACATTTGGGCCCAAAAGTGATTTTCGTCCTCCAACAACTTATCTTTTGTTTTGCCAGATCTCAAGCACAGCAGTCATTTATTCTGAACTGCCCACACTTGGCAAGATTTGAAAATTGATGAATTCTGACCGAGGTTGTAGTAAAAATAGTGTTACGGTCCGTCCACACAGCGGCGTGCGTTGTCGCTTGCCGGCGGGCGTGTCTGAAACTCGACCAACAACCAATCACATGAATCTCCCGCCCCTGACTCACAAGCAGCGGTTTGATTGGCTAGAGCTTGTACTGGCATATGATTCGATTGGCTGACGCTTCTGCCGAGGCGTCAAAAGTTGAACATTGCTCAACTTTTGCAGCGAGCCACGCCAGCAACGCTCCGCGTCGCTTCCCACAATGCAGTTCGGCGAAAAGTGACGTCACCCCATTCAAAGTGAATGGTGAAGCGTCAACGCACGCCGCTGTGTGGACGGGCCGTTAGTGTTTTATTTATCTTCTAAGTTGTTGTAACTTTGCAGTCATTTTGTGATGGGATCATTCTAGCGCAAATGTCAAATTTGGCCAGGGGTGTGTGTGTGTGTGTGTGTGTGTGTGTGTGTGTGTGTGTGTATGGGACCCTTGATCAAACCACACCAATTTTCCAACATCTATTAAGTTGACTGTATCTTGCTGAGTTGCAGTGCTATCACAGAGACACATCTGTCCAAAGACATGTGGACCCAAATATAGAAACCTGGCAAAGCATTCAAAACATCTTCTGTGATAGTTCCTGCTACAGTAAGTGTCTCAGTGAGGAAGTATTGCCATAATGACACACACACAGATTCACAAGCTAAAAACAACTGCCTTCACTGCTGGCAATAATAATCGCTGGGCATAATTTGCTCAAGTTTTGCAGGAAGAAAACGGTCAAACAGGCATGTCACAAAGAAGACTAGCAGACATGGATATAACTGAGTGACTGAGTCATTTAGTTTGAAGTATGTAGCAACATCATAGACTGGATATATACAGTATATACATATACATCAATATCTCAATGCTTTGTGAGATGCTGCAGAGATGGGTTACAGAAAGGAAAGAAGCTCATTGGGTAAGTAATGGCTATGTGGAAAGCTACTTTGTTTTAAAAACATAAGATGACATTGCATCCTTTTAAATTGAATTTTGTTGTACAGAAAACCAGAGCATCGCTAATGCCGATTAAGGAAAAGTAATACCATTTTTAAGTAGAGTTAAAACGTTCACAGGGAGAAAATAAAGTTATGACTCACTAAGTAATGGTACGATTTCGGAATTAAATGAATGATAACTATTAAAGTATACATAGTCAAGACCATAAAGTAATTTTTTTCTTGTAAAAATTTGTGAAATTGTTTCTTAAAGAGGAAACATTTGATATAAATTATATTCTGCTTGCACAAAGACTCAGATTTGAACCTGGTTTATTGCATTTCGACAACACTCGTTAATACACTAAACCAACTTATAGCCAATATATTCTCACAGAATTGAGTAACTGTTGTACAAAGAGCTTTTTCATATATGAAAGTGTAATACTATTATGTAAAATAATCGTAAAAGTAGGCTGCTATTTTCAGAACTGAACAGAAATCAGAAGAGTGCATATAATACAGCTGCAGCTGTAACAACACATCAACTCTTTCCAACTACACATACAGCAGCTAAGAACATTAATTGAATCAGTGTTGAACAATAAAACGATATCTGCTTCAGGATTATATACATGCGTCAGCTGAAGATATGTTATGGCAATGCAGGGTTGTATATGTATGTGAATGATTCTGATGAATGTGTCATAATTATGAGATATTTAATGCATGTTCTGTGTCGTCATATAAAATAATGTCGTAGAGGTTTTTTCATCCATTTTGCACACTCATTCACATTGCATAATAAAGTTGTATAATGATATGCACTGCTCAGAGACGGCCTGCTAACAGCGAACAGCTGGTACACACTGTACTGAACATCAGCATTCAGTTTCACTTTGACATCGAGCATGCTGGATAACAGATGAACTTCCTGTACACATGTCATAAACTTACTGTTGCTTTTATAGTTCAACATGAGCAACACTGTCGCTAAACCACTTCAGTTTGTAGCTGTCATTACAAGTAAAGTCAGTCTGTGCCGATGCTAGCCCGGTTAGCTAAAGTTAGCTTGAGGAAACACTCACCACTTCTTTCGCCTTCGGAGAGAAGCCTATCTTGGGTCTGCTCCTCTTGAAAATGTCATCTTTAGGAGAGTCTAGGCCGATTCCTATCGCCTTGTTCCTGGTTTTTACAGTCTTAACACTGGCTTTGAAAAGTAAAGTTATATCCACAGCCATGTCTGTGAAGCTGCAGCGCTGTAAACAAATCGACACGTCACCAAGAGACGACGTCACTCTCCTGCGACGCTGTGGATTTTCCCTGAGACGGAGAAGAAAGCCTTACATTTTACCTTAGGGTTTTTATCAGTAATTAATGAATGTAGCGTGTACTGTACCTCGCAGTATTTACATTTTGAGAAAGGCTGACCTGCTCTCAGGTTGCTCGTCGCTCGCCATTGAGTTACAGGTGAACAAAACCTTAAAACTTCGAAAATCTCTTATTTTATACCTTAAATCTAAAAACACTTAAGTGGTAGGCTTAACCTGTCAGATAGATCATACAGTTTAATGGCATATTTACATGTTTTGCACCAACGTTACTAAATTAAGGATGTATTATGGAGCAGCATACTGGAAATTAATAATCTATCTTTGTTTCTTCCAGAAAAAAATGCCACTACAACTTATTGAAGGGATGTCCAGCAGGAAGAGAAGACCCAACTGGACAGACCAGGAGTGTCTTCTTCTTGCTATGCTAATGCAAGAGAAGAAGGACGTAATCAGAGGGAAGTGCAGCACTGGAATTACAATACAGGATAAAAGGAAAGGCTGGGAGGAAATAACCCAAGCCATAAATGAAGCCTTTCCACTGTTTCAGCGTACAGTGTCTGACTGTAACAAAAAGTGGGAAAATCTAATGTCAAAGTCAAGGGAGGAGATCAAACGGCACAGAAGCCAATCAAATACAGGTAAGGAAAATATGCAGTTTGATAGCAATAAAATGTGCTACAAAGGTATCATTAAGTCTAAATGTAAACCTTGAGGGTGGATATGTGGGGATGGCTGGAGGAAAAACACATGTTAAAAAATAAACATCTAGAAGAGGAAATGGGCTGATTGACATCCGCACAGTTTTAATTGAATATATGTGATTATGTTCATTACCTCATGCACAACATGATTATTCACTTACAGAAGGCCTGTCCATGGAGCAGTTAAGTGCTGTGACTCAGGTAGTGGTTTCTGTGATGAACCTCTCAGACAGGCTGCAACAGGATGGAGAAGACTCTTCAATCTCAGGACTGGTGGAAACTCAACATAACAGGTAAAACATTGTTGGCTGTTGTGTGTGCCGAGACCGAATCAAAACAAACTTAATTCTATGCGGTAATTCATTTAAAATCTGTAATTTGGGTCTTTTAACCCCAATCAAAGCATAGACTCTTATTGAATTCATTTGGTTAATAGACAAACCTCACTTTGAACATTTTTAAGTGCAACTTTGTACAAATATATAATCCCCTGTGAAAATTCTGAGAATATTGTTTCTTTCAATAGATGCTTACATTCATTTATCAAATCAAATGTGTCAGTGCTGTGAGCACACCACAAACAAAGTCCAATGTGTAATCTCACAACCTGGACAAATTAAACTCAATAACAAGAGGCCATTTAGAAAAGGTATTTGATTAACCAATCATGAACCTTGAGGATGAATGGACAATTCTTAGAAATTGTATTAATCATTGACCACCTTTTTTCAGTTGTGATGAAGATGGAAATCAGCACTCAGTTGATGAAAGATTCTCCACCAGTCATCCCCTGAGAGAGCTTGACCTCCCGACACATACAGGATCATCAAGTTCTCCAGCAGAACAGAAAATGACTGTTTTTGCTAACTTCCCAAAATCAATCGCAATGCATTTTAGTTCTCCTCGTGCTGCTGACTTTGCAGCTTCTGCAGAACACCAGGAAACCTCCTGCTCTTCTTCATCTCCAGGCAACTGCACAACGCTGCAAGAGCGATTGGATTTGGAAATGTCAGTACTAAGAAGACAAGAGAGAGTTCTAAAGCTGCAAGAAGAATATTACACACTTAAAATCAAGATGATGAAAAAGACAATAGAGCCGCCACTGTCAAAGAACTGAAGTAACTAAAGAACGACCTGTTGCTTCGGTTTGTTTCTTGTGAAATGTATTTGTGAACAACCTTTTGTTTTGTTGTGAATTTGTATTATCGCTTAAATTGATTATATGTTGACATAGAAACAGCAATATAACAGTGAATAAAAGTAAAAAAACACAACACTGTGTATGGACTTCTCTAACAAATGAATGCAAATAAATAAACATGTCCAGACATCCATCTAGACGTAAATATACCTTCACACAGCTCAGCCACAGCATACACTTACAAAAGTGAGAAAGGACAACATATGCTCACACATCCTACATATTGCACAAACATACAGTCCAAGGTCTTTAGGTTTCCCTGTCTGAATGAGGAACACAGATCTCCGCCTCCAGTTGTCATGAAAAACACTTTTCTACTAGCTGACCTGCATCATGCCAGGTTTTTGAATTATTCATACAATACGTTTTGGTTCATTAGTTTATTTTTATTTGTGTCGAACCACTTTTATAGGCTTCTTCTTCATCAGCTTAAATCTGGGGAATCCTCAAGAGGACACACATATTTCCTTCATCTAGGGAAAAAAACTCTACAAACGAACTCTCTCTGGCTGCTCTGGATGGATAAAGCTGAAAAGTCATAAATATATTAAATAGAAAACCAAGTCAAATCCCCAACAACATGAAAACCCAGAAGGAAAGGAATAGAAATAAATATACACATTTACTAACAGTAAAATGAGTGGATACTACAGTATAGGATTTCAACATGATTGTTTCTGAAAAGGTTAAATAGATAATAATAGTAGTGGTGCTAAGTAACTTTTCATTTACAGTATTTCCACCTCCAACCAGGCAAGATGTTACCAATGTAGCTTTGAATATAGTCTTTAATCATTATTACTCATTATAACACATACAGAAATGTTTTATGAGAGTCCTGTAAAGCCATTTACTCAGTGTACTGCTGGCCTTAATCGAAGAGGGTGAAAGCAACCAAAATGTGGAATAAAAGGCTTTGGATGGACCGTGTAATATGTTGGGTTGTTTGTAATGTCTTTTTCAGAGACTATCCCTCTTGAAGGCAGTATGGTCTCCACAGTTAACTGAATCTTATTCTTAGTCAGCATATTTGTGTGTCGTTTCAATGATTTTGTATTGCCATTCCCATAACGAGCCAGTCAGTGTAGTTTATATTCTCACACACTTTGTCTGGTTATAATAATGTACATCAATCAAACATTGTTAAAGTAAGGTCTCATCTACACTCTTGTATGAAATATTGGGCAAGTGGACTGTATACTTCTGAGTACAAAGTAAAAAATGACACTTTAACAAAAGCTCACATAACCTAAATATTTTCCCAGCTGAAAACCATGTGCCATAAAATTGCGAATTACAACTACAGCGTTTTTTAATTCTTAAAAGGAATTCTTTACAGGAAGTGTAATTTAGTTTAGTTTATCTGGCAGGGAAGTCCAACTTGTATGTATGGTTAAACACTGTGAGGAAAGTAGTTTATTTACTGAATCATGTCATTTACTCTTAAGTGTGAATTTGGAAGCTGTAACTGTTTGACATGTAACAATATACATATTTATGAAATTTGAACTTGGTCATGCCAATGAAAGTAAAGCAACGATAATGTTCTGTCTAGACAAATGTAGTAATTTGTGCGTAATATTTTTCATAACTCAGTGTATTTGTTAACGACGGGGCTTGGCACCCAGATGTAAGCAGTGGGGCCCAGAGTGTTGAATAAAAGTCTGTTATTTGCTGTGTGGTTTGCTCATTTCCTTTGTTAGTGTTGTGCCAGACTGTGTTAGAACCCAGTGCTGTGACTGTCTCTCCCTTTCTGCCGCCTCAGCATGAACTCCTCGTCATTTTCTTTCATCCACTTTTTAAGTTTTGACTGCGGAAAGAGAGCAGCTTTTCAAGATCCAAGGTTATGGGCACGGAAAGGCACAGCTGCGTTTATGATACCTAATGTGTTGATATGAGGAGTCAAACAGAGCATTAAAGTTTCCTTACTTTTATCTAACCGCAGGATAAAACACACTAATTGAGCTTACTGCAAGCATAAGCTGTTCTGGGATTGACTGGAGAAAAGGATAGCAAGCTGCTCCTTAACAACTGATTAGATCAAAATATGTTTGAAGAATCACAGTGTTTGCCCTCATTTGCTGAAAAAACACATTTTCTCCGATCATGCTTTTTCCAAACCTTTTCTGTTTGATGTAGTCTGACTCGATCAGATGAGCTTACACACTTCTTCACTTGCACCCCGTAAATATGTTCAGATGAGTGGAATATAGACCTTATTAGATGGAACACAAATACATAAAACTGGATGGAGTATAGAACAAACAAAGAACTGCTTATCAATTTATTTTAAGTCTGTAAGAAGTAGCATAAAATCAAGTCCAAGTACCTCACAATTGTACTTAAAAGTAAATGTACTTTGTCATTTTCCATGCTAGTAATGGTAAATTACTACATTGATCATATTTGGCTCTCCAGTTTCCACTTCCACTACTTGGATGTTCTTTTAAAATCCAATTACTATTTCATTTTTTGTTTTTGTGTTAATTCAACTTTCCACATACCCTTGGACAACTTTAGAGGTGTAGGTTACCATGATTGAGAATCAGTGCTCTAAAAGTCGGTTTCTATTCATGTACCACGAATATTGTCTGACCTAAGCACTAAAGTTCTGTTTGCTTAAAAACTGATATTTTTAATATTGTAAAGCTGCAGACATACTGATTATGTAGACTCCTGATGATGCACCAAGAACTCAACTTTGATCCAGCATTCTTTACAGGAATTCCTTGATCCTATCTGTCCTCTGGATGAAGCGTTGGTGATGGTATCCATTCCTCCCGTCCCTGACAGATGAGCCATGTTTTGGAGTGTCCTCTGGGCAGTCCACTTAACTGCCTGAAAAGGAACCCCTTAATCTCCACTTTCTCTTTGTTTGCACTATTATCAGACCTGTCAGTCCTGGCCGCTTTATCTTTACAGGACTCATCTTCTGGCTGTTTGACGTTGGCTTAATTCTATCAAAGGCCCTTATCTCTGCTTTGCTTCGGGATGCATCCTTTCTCCGACTCGCTAGAATGGTCCCAACTCTGATAAGAGGACGTATTTTGGGGGCAAATAACACTGTTTTGTGTAAGGGCGTTTTCATATGCATATCGGTGGCTCTGCCTTACATGTTCTGCTGGATTTTGCTTGGTTGACTCCCTCAGTGTCGGTGTGTCTTCTACAGTCTGCATTGTTAATTTTGGGGTGTAGTCTGAAATCTGAGCTAACGACGCAATGCCATCCACAACCAACACTGATCCAAATTGGAGATTGTCCACTTTGATGGCAGTTAACTCTCTGTCTTTTAGCAGTCATCACTTGAAACAGTCTGTAGGAATGTCATGCAGCTTGATCTGGTGAAGAGCAATTACATGGGAGGGAGCTGTTGCCTTTGAGGTGGAAGTTTACCTGCCACACCCTGCATGCTTACAAATGAGCCTCTGGACACGTACCAAACGTGTGAGACTGGTCCCTTTTCTTCGCGTCCTTCTTCCCGTGACATATGGTCTGACATGATTTGACAAGTGGGGGGCGGAGAGGAAAGATTTGGCCGTGATGGTTATTTAACTCATCAAGTTTGCTTTGGTTGGCATTATGTCACGAGACAAATAGAAGTCTTTTCAGAGCCCAAAAGGTATTTTGTGTTGGTGCCAGGTATTTGACTCAGGTCCCAAATATCTGAGGTTCCTTTGTGTCTCATGATGTCAGTTTAATTTAATTATCAACAACAGAATACATTTGTTATTTTTGATGTATTGTCAAACAATACATAAGCTGTATTTCTAATTTACAGTTGGTAATACTGTGTGTGCGTATGACTGTTTCCATGTGTGTGCCGGTGTGTGAGACAGTGGGAAAGGATCAGGTTCTGGTGTGCATACACAGTAGGCCATCTATGAGTTCTGTACATGGGTTTGCATGTCAGAGAATATTTAGATGTTAATTCTTTTTTACCACTATAATAACCGAGACCCAGTGTTCGCATGAATCATAAGCATTGCATGCAAGGTCATGTGCACGTACGTTGCCTGGAAAACGAATCATGGAAAAGACATGCGGCTTAGCCACTTGGACCAACAAAGAACTACCAATAGGTTAAGTACAGATGTTGCAATCACAAATTGGATTTTCCATAATGCAGTCGCTGTTACAAACGCTTAACTTTATTTAGATTAGAAAGGGCATTGCCCATTACAAACAGGCTTCAGGCACAATGTCTCTACTCCAGGGATTAACCACAAGTTATGCTTTTATTTTGTTGGCGGGGTGACAGCCAAGAAAGGGAAACTTTCTAAAAAGTCACGGTTATAGGGAAAATTACCCTTTAACTATTTATTTTATTTTGTCTTACCCTCCACCACAAGCACAAACAAAATGGTTAAACTACTTTGGGACACTGAGTGGTTGGACTATGGCCATCAATGTTATCATTGTGTCTTTTTTGGCTCAAAAAGGTCTCTAGTTTCATTGTTGCCATCAGTTTGGAGGTCGTTTTACAAAGAAAGTGGACATGAAGTGAGTTTCAAATATGATCATCAAGCCATGGCCACACTAAGATGGTCCAGATTCAAGCATTCTGGATATGCTTGACTTGATCCATTTTTCCACAATGGTCTTCAGAAATGGACAGCAATTGCCCCACCAGTGAAAGGGGATCCTCTTTGTAATTAAAGCCAGTAGAAAATTGGATCATTTTTTGCCTGGACAGCTTTCACATTCCAGCCTAATATGGCATTGGAAGCTTTTGAAGTTGCTGTCCTGGCAGTCCCAAATTATACCTTTCATCAGCCAATCATAAGAAAATGGCAACCTGACATTCCCAATCGAAATGCACTTTTGACTGGAGTCTGTGTAATCAAGAAATGCATGATGCCCACTGACAAATCGACTATGAATACTAGAATTATAATTTACCCATTATAACTCATGGAATCTTTTATTTTTAAGATCAAAGAGACATTTTAACTTGATCCACCAAAAGTCAAATATGTGTAATTATCTCTTTACTTCTTATTGGTTCTAATGATTACTTTTTCAGTGAACCCTGAGTAATGCCACTTATTATAATTATGTGCTATATACACTGTAAGTTTTATGACTGTACTACTATTTAACACTATCACTTACTTAAGTATTTTTGAACCCTTTGCAAACATTGGGGCCTTCCCAAGATCTGTAACTGTAACGTCATGGATTCAAGTGTGGCAGTTACCCATGCTACTATCATACATTATATTTTCATCATGAAGTTTCTCTCTCTCTTTTTGAAGACGCAAAATTTCACTCGGGGGAATCTATGTTTTCAAAGTCTTTAGTACAACCAACATAATGTGTTTATTTTCCTGTCAACCAAGGAAAAACCACCTTGGCTGGACTGAAAAGACACATCCTGTTACTGTAGAAATATGTGAGTCTTACCAGAAACACACAGGCTTAGTGTGAGCAAGTAGTGCAGGTCGGAATTAATCATGTTGCTTTGTCGCCACTGCAATGGACAGTTATGCTGCTTCGCCCCTCTGAGCTTAAGTTAAACGCATACCTCTGGGATTCACTGAATAGTTTCTTGTAACTTCTGCACGGTCATCCAATTACAGCTTGACAGAGCTTACATAGACAAGTTCACACTGACACAATAGTCTTTGAGGGGTAAAAAGCTCCATGAAAGTGTTTACAGGGCAAGCCACTGGTTGCCCCATTGCCTCATCCTTACTGGACAGCTGTTAAAATGTGATGTTGGAACTATGGGCGTTAGCACAAGTCGGCGGGTTGACTGAGAAAATGTATTTTATTGTGAGGCTGTTACACTGCGGTCGCATAGGTAACATACTGCAATGTTCTCCTCCATCAATATAACGGCCTATCATTTTGTATAATCTTTGTTGACCCACAGCGTACAAAAGTAAAAACTCTTCCCGGACATCAATTGGCCAGTTGAGGTCAATTAAACTTGTGCTCTTCTGCTGAGAGGCTGTTGGCTGACCCACTCACCCCGAAAACAATGGCCACTATTATGCATTCTCAGACTTGTATTCTGTACAGGCACGTACTTCTGCCCCAGAACAACCCCCTCGGAGACACTGGAATGAAACATGAACTAATTTGTGTCTTGGTGGTTTCTCCCATTCTTAACCCCAGCCTCTGACCAAGGCAGAGCAGAGCGTCGCAAACGGCTTCATGTATTTATAAATAGGCAGAGAGAAAAGGGGAAAGAGAGAAATGAGCCCAACAGATGACTGAAACCATATGGAACCGGTGGAGAGTAACTCATCTTGTGACAACATAGCACGCTACCTCCCACCCCCTCAAGTCCCACTCTGTCTCATGTCACAGCCGTTCAGGAAAGACTGCAATTGGAGAAGGTCAATCGGTGGCTGGGGCCAAGAACAAAGTGATGGTGATTTTCAAAAAGTACATGCGGGATCTGAGGAGGAAATGGTTTTGCCGCCAAACACTCAATTATATGTAATTACAACAATTCAACCTTGGAGGATGGTTTATTCCATTTTATTATGAGGTTCGCTCTTTCATGTCTTATGAGGGGAAGAAGGGGGGAAGAGGGGGGTTGGGGGTGGCATGAACAGCGACAGGGACTTCATGTGAAACAGATACTTGGTCCCTCATCTGAATGCTTTATTTTTTCCTTTTATGACCAGCAGCAGTTGGGACCTTTGAAAATTATATGTTTTACTTTTATCTGATATTTGATGGATCAATCTTCACACACAATAACACTGTATACCTGAGTGACTCGTGACTTTCATCAAACAAACCCATAGGCCTGAGAAGGCAGCCGTAACATATTTAAAGGGGTTCTCCAGTATTTTTGATTTGCATGGTAAAGTTGTTAAGAGGCCCGCAGAGACCCGATAAAAAAAAGAAGGGCCAAGATCCAATTAGCAGAGGCCTATAGATTACCTGACTGACTCCAAATCTGTATTAAGGTCCGAATGAACTGGATCCTATGCAACTCCTATTGCCTTTTTAAGGAAGGTTTTCTGTTTGTAATAACTATTCAAGTCTCAAACCCTGAAATTAGTAGTTTTTAGTTTTAAACTTAGAAAGGCTCCCGTCATAGCCACAGAAGAATTATACAACTTTTTATGGAGGATGTCTAGTTTTGATAAGCAAACTGAAACTTGTGTGTAAAGTTGGGGGAATGCCCCGTTAATATATTTTAAACTCCCACATTTGTTTTTGAATAGTCACAATGACAATTTGCATTTACTAGATAGTGGGTGGTAAGACTTTTCTCAGCCTAATCACAGCTCAACAATAAAAAGTGTCAATAAAAAGTGTCAACAAATTAAAATATGCACATAAGAGGCGAACAATTTTGTCCGCCTGTCAAAATCTGAATCTGGATCACTTTCAGATTTAACTCAAAATCTTCTTGCAAAAGCTCTGACTCACATCAAATTCATTGGATATTTTATTCGACAGAGGTCAATTGTGTATTTCCACTGAAGCATCCTCACAAAGGACAAAGACCTACTCAATGTAACTGAGCTCTGTGGCTCTCTTGAGTTAAAAGACTTACCGATTTCCCTGTCTCACTGTAAATGTAACCTTCTACTTTAAAAACACACTCAAATATCAGCCGAGTCAGTGTCGCAGCGCTAGACCGCTGAACATCCACCTCCACACCACCACACCCCAAGTGAAAGACTGAGAACCTTGTGTGATTGAGAGTCACATTTAATTTTGCTTAACGTTTTATGTGTGTTTCTCTGCTGAAATATAGGCCTCTTAACAAGACGGAATCACAGACGTGGGCAGAGAAGAGGCTTTGAAATGCGGCAACCCCTGAACCAGAAAATAATCAAGGGGACTTAGGCATGGCACTGTGGCCGGAAATTCACTGTGAATACTGGTTTCAACCATGACCATTTGAGAGCCCAACTTTTTGGCTTTCCCATTGATTTCAAGGCTCCCCCACCTCCTCCTCCTCCTGTCTCATTCTCGGCTGTATGTCACACACTCAATTTGGGCTCCTTCTTGAGCTAAAAGTTGATGAGTAGCGTCTCTGTTTTCGGGGGAAGCTCTTTTCAGCAAAAAACAAACCGATGAGTGCCTTTGGTCCAACTGTTGCACTCAAAAATTTGCACATGCGTGCCCAAGCGTAAAAATATACAATATGCGCCTTTTAGACCTGGGGCCTCCATTTCTTCACAACATATCACTATTCTGCTCTTCCAGCAAGAAATGTTGCTCACTGTTCCCCCCTCTGTTATTCCTCCTGGTCTTCTTCCACAGTGGAGGAAGAAATTGCGGTTGTGAGTTTAGGCCAAGTCTCCCCACAGCTTGTCCTGATTACTAAGTAGACAAGTACCCATGGTTAGACAGAACCGGGTCTCTGGGCCTCGTTTCCCCTCGGAGTGACGGCCTCTGAGGTTTCTCTGAAGGACGAGGGACCCAAGTGGATCCTGGATGCGCTCCTGAAATAAACCTGCTTTTAATCATTCACCACCATGGTGGTTAATACGTGTTGTGTAGACATTATAACAGTGCATTGATAAAGTGGGTCATGACCTCATTCCGCAAGTGGGTATACACACTGTATAATTTCGTTTTGAATAAACAAGGTTGGACCGCATGTCACTGTCTGGCACGTCCTTATAATCTTAATGTTCCCATCAGCCCTCAGAAGACCAACCAACCTTGCAGTTTTTTAATCTGCAGTTTCCACTCCTCCTTTTCCTTTTTTCCCCGTCGTCTCCTCCTCTGATCACTGTTTCCCCTCTGAATTGTATCAGCGACTTACTGCCTTCCAGCCAATTAGTAAAGGCAAACAAAACAACAATCAGTCTCTTGGCTTAATGCACTCCACCTCTTCAGCAGTAAATACCAACTGATTCCTCAATGTATTGTCATTCAGGAGGGCCCCGCTGTCTCTGGTCTTTGTCCAGAAGAGAGGGCCCCCTTTGAAATGGCAGGCCATACCAAAAACACTACTTGTTTGAGAGTGGGACAAAGGCTCCAGGGAGTATCACAATGGCTGATGTGGCCTGATAAAGGCAGATTACAGTCAACTGTCCGTTTCATCAGCAGAGCGGGTTGTGTTTTATTGTGATACAAGGACGGGTCGTGACACAGGTCGCTAGAACTGTCTGCTGCCCAGGTTCAAAGAGGAACTTTTTTATTGCAAATGTTGAGAAATTGTTGATTTAATCAGCGCATATTTATTTAAGTTACATTAGATGTGACTTCAGTTCATATTGGGGAATGTTGGTTTTCTGCTTTAACAAGTAGCAATAGGATCTAAATTAGAACAACAATAGGATGTCAACAACAGAGCTAATGGTGTTGCAAGATGGCAGCAAGACCAAAGGGAAAATCTTGTTAGGCTTTATACATTATGTAAACTAAGGGCAATTGTTTAAAAAGAACAAACATGAAATTACCATTAGCACAGCACCTTTTTGAAATGATCCTGCAAACATTTAGAAATGTGAATAAATATCTTCTGCTATTAACATAGTATCCTGGATGAAAATATAGGAGAAACATAAATATGCTGCATAAAACCAAGTGTAAAACGATAAACTGTTTAAAAGTTATAATACTTTTGGTTCACACTGAAATTGAGCAAAAACATGTCTGTTTTTTCTGGCTTAAATCTTTGGTTTAGGAATAATAAACGCATAGTGCTGTTTAATATGTTGTATTGAGCAAGAGAAGGAGTACGAGTCTGTTGTTGTTTAACGACTAATGTTTTTTTGAATCATATACAAAATATTTATTATTTATTTATTGTAATTCTTAACAAAAACGTTTTCACAGAGCTTCTTAATATCTGATTGTTGCGTATAGGTTGGATATATTCGTATAGTTGCATCATTAGTTAGTTATTTGTCACTTTCTACTGTACACAACCTTCTATCATATCATAATACTTGTGAAGGTGTGTTAAAGCTTTGATTTACTCTGTATCAGTATTACTGTAGGCCAAGAGAGTAAATTAACTTTATAGCCTGCTCACAAAGTCTGAGGTATAGGAGAGAGAGCTTCATCACAATAACAAAGAAAAGGTAATCAAGAGACAGTACCAAAGAGCATGACAAAAGGAGCACGCTGTAAAAAGAAAACTGCTTTGTAAGTAAATCATTTGAGTTTCCTTGGCGTCATGTGAAAGTATGCAGGACGGTGCAAAGAATCCCAGGCATGTTGCTGGTATGGGAAGGCCCTGACGCCAGACCCAGTGGCGGGGCCATTGTCAATTTGTCCATCCGAAACACAGAGAGTGAGGGAGGGATGGGAACAAAGGGAGGGATGGGTAGACAGACGGAGGACAAAAAGGAAGAATGAAAGGAAGGAGAGTATGATGTAAGGAGAGCAAAGATGGAGAGAGGAGCCTCCAAACAAACCATTAGGGGGGGGGAGACAGGTGCCTGGAGGCTACGCTGGAGACGCAGGGGTGAGGAAGGGGGCGAGCCAGGAAGATGGATGACGCAGCCCCCTGCTGAGCGTCCGTCTCAGACTCCCGTCTACGACTTCTCCGCGCTCCTGTGAGCACAGTGGGACGACCTGAAGAGTACCGCAGCACAACACACATCTTCTCCTATTCTCCTACATTTATATACCTACTTTATTCTACATATAAGCACATGTAATCCTCACCCATATACACACCAAGGCTGTCCCACATCCTCCCCTGCTTTCTCTCTCCCTCTCCCTCGCTCATTAGGGGTCATTTTCACTTCAAAGCCCCTCCATTATCTGCCATATCTGAGGGCAATTAGGAATGGGATGACTTTGAGCGGCAGGCACGGCCACGGCATTATAACTACTCATCCTCTGTCAGGAGGGCCTTTGTGGGGGCCGTCGACATTGATGGAGAGGATACTGGGGGCCCCCAACGACCCCCCTCCCCCTTCCCACTCACCCCTCCATATAGCCCCAGCCGGCCCCTCCTTTTGACTGGTAAACTGTGGAGTAAAACGGTGCGTAATTAAGTGGCAGTCAAAGCAGGTCCTGTTTGGCTGTGACGGGCTTGGCGGGGGAGAGTCGGGGTTGAGGCGGCAGTTTGGGATGAATGAGAATGGCCAGAACACAATAGCAAGGCTATGAAGCGCGGAAGGGAAAAACCTACTTTGGATGAAATAAAGTCAATGTTTACTCGCCTACAGTTACTCTGTGTAAAAACAGGGAGGGAAAGTTGTTAAAGTACTTATTTGACAACTATATGTGTGAGCACAAACTTATGCTAACAAACACAAATAACGCATGTATCCAACAACATTACCTGAAATACATCTACTCCGCAGAGAGCTCAATTTGAGTCATGGCCTCCAAAATCAAAGCGCTGTCCATGTTCACGACTTCCATTTTGTCATTTATGGCATCTGTTTATACGAGTGTGAAACAGAGGAACAGTGAGTGAAGCTGTCACCAAATAAATGTCTCATTATATTCACTTTCCTTTCCGAAACAGCTATTACTGCTCCATGCTGGTGAATATATGCAGACATGCACAGGGCCCCTCCGTGTGCGCTGAGTGGTATATGAGACTTTCTTTAGGATGGTGGTTACTGTGGAGCTGCTGCCAAAGTAATGAAAAGAGCGAACAGTAAACTACAAAGTGAACACAGCTGTAGTAAGACATTGTTAAGTATGTATGTTTTGTTTAATGTATCTGAAGAAGTTTGAGGGGGAAATCAGGAATAAAACATACAAATAGTTATGGATAGAAACATGTCTACTACTTCTTTAACTGCCAAAGACACTCAAATCTTATCTGATATTGTACATTTTTCTGTTGGCGGGTCTACAAAGCGCATACTCCCTTTCATATCTGCACCTTGAAGGAATGCGGTGGAAGGGAGCTGATTTAGCCGGTCTTTGATGCTCCCACTAGTTAGCCATCTCCCACTGAGCACTGACATCCTGTCAGCATGAAACCTCTTCTCATCCCCCGGGTTAGTCACTACATGACCACAAGATGTTTGTGTGTGTGTCTTTGTGTGTGTGTTTGTGTGTGTGTGTGTGTTTAAGAGACAGCGAAGAAGAGAGTTCCTATACAGGAGGAAGAAGGAACAGTTGGAAACAGACTATGGAGAAAAGGTTGAACTTGCAGTTACTTAAACTATAAAAGTTGAGTTTAAGTAGAGCCAAAGTGAATTTATATTCTGTGCTCTGTAAGGAAATATCATTAAAAATCCCATTTACATTTATAATCTGTAGAGGCTGATGAATTTGAAAAAGATAGACGGATGAAGAAATCCAAACTGAGACATTTCTTTGAGTAAGATGCCTATTTTTGTAAGTTTTCACCATGAGCATTTCTTTAGGCAAAATATAGGACATTTTGAACCTTATTGCAGTTCACGGAAGGACTATTTTGTTAAATTCTGACCTACACTGCAGAAATCTGAAATACTATCCTGATGGTACAATCTCTGCCTGTCATCACACAGGATTGGTGGCACGCAACCTTTAGTGAGCATGTGGAGTGAGCATGGATGAGCAGTGGGTGGAAAAAATTGACAGTGCAGGTGAAAGAAAGAAGGAAAGGGGAAGCTTCTAAAAAGATAAAAGCCCCATATAAATGTGCAGCTAAATGAGAACAAAGGACATGAGTAAATTAAAAAAAATAAGGATTACAATTAATTAACTATTTAAAAAAAGCTAGACAGGCCGCCCTCAGTACGTCATAATATCACAATCACCCTATCCAAGCAGATTTCATGGAATAAAAATATCTAATTAATGGCTTCAAAATTGAATTATGCTACATAATAAAGATATGTTTATTTGCCTGGATTTAAGTTTAAAAATGAAAAAACTGCATAGTATTTTCTGTCAGAAGGACCTCAAGTTTCTACAAAAGCTGCATGATGATCTACAAAAGCCTTAACAGATTCCTGAGGTCCGACAGAATTAAATGTGAATATATATTTAGATTAACTTTTGAATTTTAAAAGTTTAAATGAATGAAGTTGTTTTTGGGATAAGTATTGCAATTCCTTAAAGATATGCTTATCATAGTTGTGAATTTTTTGGTGTGTTCACTTAAGGTTTTAAACCCCAAATAAAGATATTTTGTTGTATTAACTATAATAGATGGATTAATGGATAATAATGCGGATCTGTCTTGTTTTAATATACCAATTATCCAACCACACAACTTATTGTTTGTCATTCTTTTAAACATGCACTTTGTTCCAACTCTACGCTATTCAAACTTCTCTATATAAGCAATCAGAGCCGGAGCACCTCAGCTTTCAGCTAAATACTTAACTTGTAATACCCTGAAGGCTGGGTGGAATTTGTTGCAATTACTAATCTAAGCAATTATAAATCCTCACCTATCCAATAAAGCCATTCACACAACCCTCTAGGGCCCTCGACACTGTCATCTAAGCGCCGTGTGGAATTAGTGTGAAGTAAACCTGGGTCTCACGCCACCTTAATTGTATGTTGCAGCAGCCCGTAGGTGGTTGAGGTTTCAAATAGCTTTAATTGATGCTGAGGTAACAAACAGGTAACAGAATCGCAGGGGGAGCACTGCCAGCGGGAAAACTTAGAAATACTGAAAGAGTGTCTGTGTCAGGACTTTGTTCACCAACACAAGCCCTGAAAAGTGAGCTTAATGTTGAAACTGAACCATGTATGGGCTTCAGTTGTTGTTCATTCAAACCAATGTAATGTACTTTTTATGGCACTTTTGAATGCCCTTTTACTATCCTTCACACACACACACCCCTTAGTTAACCCACTCTTCTTTCTTCTGTGTGTTTGATGGGGGGGATCATGCTTTGGGACCTCTCCCTTCACACATTCCCCCTCCTATTCCCCCCCCCCCCCCCCCCCCCCCTCTCCAAACACCAAACTGTGAAGTCCTAATGAGTAATAATCCCTATTCTCGCCCCAGCTAAAAAGGGAGAGTCAAGCGGCGTCATTGACCCTGGTTTTCGACAGCACGTTCCAAAGATTAAGCAAACACTGGTAATTGCCCTAGAGATCAGGTTCTGTTTTGACTGTTTGTCGTCCTCGCGCCGCCTGGTGTGTATTTGATCTGGGATGGCAGCAGTGCTCCTCATTCACTCCTCACATCTCAGCTCCATGTGGAGAGACAGCAAACCACCGGGAGAGCAGGGAGTCTGGGCTCATACACAAACATGCACACACACAGTGGTAAAATGTGAATTAGCAGCCACTTAATGCATGATGTGTGCATGCAGTTTGCTTTCCTCTGACCAAGTCATAATGATTTCACGAGTTTCTTCTGAAAGTGGCTGGAAATCTTGCGTAAAACAAAAAAACAGATCGTGCATGTGCTCGCATGCAATGAGCACATAAACAGATTGGATCAAAGTCAAACATTTGTACACTAAAACAACAAAATATATTTCTAATAAAGCGTAATTCAGTTTCATTATACCATCCGGGGGTGATTTTGGAAGTCGTAGTGGAAAAAAGACATAAAATTTCATGCTTCCATGCTGGATAACATGGTCATTAAAACAAACAATTCCTGCCCGCTTTTATTGGCGTAATCAAATCATGTCCAGGCAGCCACAATAAGCACCGCTAACTAGTCACGATTCTTTCCTTAAATAAGTCACGTGGTGTTGGTTAGAACTTAAATCCCAGAATTTAGAAAATAAATTCAACCCCATGATATTTTCTTTTTAGTCAAAGTACATTTTTATTTAAACTATTAATTATAAAGCTTCAAAATGGAAGCTGATCGTCAAAAAATACCAGGCCAGGATTTAAAAAACTCTCCTTGCCAACTAGAGACTATCACATGCAATTTTTTAGGATTTGTTGGACTCTTTTCCAGCAGCCCTCACATTTTGTGAAACATGACATGCTGACAAATGATTGCCCAGATGAGTCGGCAGCGCTCTGCAGTCAGTCATGACAACCTCTCAGCCGGCTACAGCTGACCTTGTCATCGGGCTCGGATCAAACCAGTCAGGAGCGAGGCTGTTTCAGTAGCCGGGCCTGACCCGAGGAGATCAAACCAGAGGTGGGGTTAATGCCTGCTGCAACAATCAATCTGCTTTTCATTTTCAAACTGTTGGATCATCTCGGCCTGTTTGAAACTCTGCGTCAAGGGCGGGGAGAAAAGTCACTTTTTGCAGGTAATTTTGACATGTCAATTATTGAGGATTTACTGTTATTAGGATGATTGCTCTGATGAATCCACCCAGTGAGCTGCCTGGATTAAAGGAGCATTTCACATTTCTTCTGGGATGTTTGACATGGGAAGCCTGCAAATAGTTGTGCCGCTTCATCTCTTTGAAAGAGCATATTAGAAACACATCATTTGGTTTTAAATCATTATTTGGAATTTGTGGTAATTTGTTTATTGAAAATAAAACAGCAGAGACAGTTGGGTTATTTTGTACGTATTTGGCACAGGAACAAAGTTTCAAAAAAATTAATTTCACAAATACATATTCAGCAATTTGTTTTAATATGCACTGATTGGATAAATTAGTCAATAATATCCAATTGGCGTTATTAATTGAATGATTAAGGTTGTTAGTGGTTAACAATATTCTCCAACAGTTATGACCTGACAGCCATGGGAAGGGTTCGGGCTCTAAATGAGGCATAATGACAGCCTGCAGGCAAAGCTAATACTAATAAAACTGCCTGACAACGCTACAGGAATGTTGCCACAATTAATGAAACCTACCGGCCTCTCTTCTGTCTGGTGCCAAGGCACATGTGGAACCTCTAAAAGCCTGTATTTCTGGTGGAGTGAATTATCCCCTCAAACCAGTCACACCAGGATATCAGGATGCAGTGCTGACTGAAGTTAAAAGGCCCAACGCAGGGCCCAATCCCCTGAAAGCATTAATGCATACACGCAAGCTTGCGGGGATGACTTGTGTACGCTTAAACACAAATACACAGGCAGGAACTCGGTTTACTTGCAGATCAATGATAGAGTAAACACTGAGTTAAGAGAGGGATGGTTGCAAAGGTTGATGATGGACTCAGGGGGGTTCTCAGTTCTCATTCAAATCTCCTCTGGAACTGCAAAGACGCAATGTTTGGAGGCGTAGCAAATAGGATTTCGCACAGAATATTATGTCATGCTTTGTGTTCAGCATCAGTTGTGTTGGAATTAAATGTGAAGAAGAACACAAAGTGAAAGCAGAGGAATGCGAGAGGTTTGGTAGACACAATAAAGTGAGGAAGAGCAGCAGAGGGAGGAAGAAAGAACGAAGGGGATCCTCCTGTAATTGCTGGAGCGACATGGGGGCCGATTTGAGGCCTTGGGCTGATATTAAAGTGACCTGAGAGACTCCAGACACAACAGGCCTCTAAACAGCGCTGGCACCACTGTGGAATGAGCCTCCCACTCCGGCCACTTCACAAACATCCCATCTATCCCGCAGCACAGTCTGCACTGCTGATGTGTCATGTGGCGTCCCAGGTTGGCTCCAGGACTAGAACATAGACATTATATTAATGTATTTCACGGGTGGCCGATACCTGCAGCTTATGAATGTCATTTTAAAAATGTTTTAAATCATCTTTACAGAGTTCTTCTTCATGTGGTCTGACCGCGGCACCAGAAAAACATCAGGTTCTTGAGTAAACTAAAACTTCTTGTAATGTTAAATGAACAGTCTTGTGTGGTTATTGTCATAAGAAACCAATAATTAGAATGCACCATAATGAATTACAATATGCCGTAATGACTGTCATTAAGCGAAATCTAATTAAGCATAATTTCCACTTTTCAATTAAACAGGCAAGACTGCACCTGATTTATAATTGATGGGAAGCAAAGCAGTGTGGCTGCTGGCTATACCCGGGAAAACCAAAACGTTTGTTGTTGCCTCCTAAATATGTCCTAATCTAACAATGTCACAACATATCTGAGAAAATGTAAAGACATGGCGTGGCAAATCAGTGATAACTCTGAATGTAGCTTTAGGAGATGGCTGTAAACAAACTGTAAACATACCGAACCCAAACATTCAGAGGCGGTGTGTAAACATTGTGATATCCTTTGGTCTTTAGTTTGATGAGTCTAACACACACATGCACACACTGATCATACACAATGGCTGCTTTACCCAACATCAAGATTAAAACAGTTTTGACTTACATTAAATGTGGCAGAGTGTATCCACGATTTACCGCACTGTTTTTTCTGGCAAAATGTGGACCACCTCATCAGAGAAAAGGACATCAACTTTTAACATTATAAATAATGTATTGAGTTTTACCAAATAATCCTTTATATTCAAAGGAAAATATGCTTTTGAACAGCAAAAATGCCACATATTTAATGAGCGTATTGATTTGTGAAGTTGTCAATTCATCTAAATCAATCAATTATGATTACCCAACAGTTACATAGGGACAAAGCAGAGTGTGCAATATAATGGTATTGACCAGAATATTTAAAACATTGAAATAGTGATATCATGGTAATAAACGCTTGTTGAGTGAGATTCATCTGACAAAAAGAAAAAAAAGTGAAAGCTGAATTGTTTTCTAATTATTTTCTATAGAAATAGTTATAATATAATATACTGCAGTTATTGTGAATACTCTTGGTAATGATAATCGTTTAGTGAAAGCATATTTGATAGCCATTGCTGTTAAAAAAACACTCACCTTACGAATCTCAAATGTAAAAACAATTGTAATATACAAAAATTATCCCAGTGAGTTTTAACTATTATATATTTTTTTTATGATGCATTAATATGTAAGTATAAGCCGTTAAGCTCTTTGTGTTCAATGTGCTGATTCTGAATCTTTAATGTAACTAATAATTAAAGATGCCAAACAAAGGTAGTGGAGTAACAAGTATATTATTTCCATCTGAATTTGAAATAAGTAAAGTCCAAGTACCTGATATTTGAACGTAAGCACTGCTGGTATTATAACCCACATTGTCATCATTATTGACCCACAGGTCATCGAGTGTTACAAGGGTAATCTCCTATTCTAATGAAAGTGTGTCAAGTGAACAGTTTGTATTCCCTCTTGTGCCTGATTGTGTGTGTGTGTGTGTGTGTGTGTGTGTGTGTGTGTGTGTGTGTGTGTGTGTGTTTACTGTTGGAGGTCCAGTGGTGGCTTACTGATGCCTACCTTGGTCTAACACCATGGTTAACACAGTCGCTCTGGCTCCACAGTGGGTGGAGTCGCCAGACAACATAACTGGGCCCTGCAGCCCACTGTAATTATTCTTATTGAAGCTGTCACTCAAAGAGCCGCCCCGATCTGGTCCCAGAGCGGCCGGTGCTCACATCAAGGAGAAGGTGCTAGGGGCGAGGCCCTGGAGCCACTAGCCGTGCGACGCTAAGAGCAGCTATCTGTTACTGCTTTAATAATACTGCTGACAGTCCCTTCTGTTTTCAGCCATTCTTCCCCTCACTAGGTTTTCTCATCCCTTCTCTCTGAGCCTGGAGATGTGTTTTGACAAACAGATTGTTCGTTGGCATGACGTGATGTAACGAGGGACATGTGTTGCCGGGGAGAAGGGAGAATATGAACGTAACATCAAAGAAAGTAAAATCAGATCTCAGGCAGGAGCTGACTGTTGAGCGAAATTGGCCTTTTGAATGTTTATGTATCTCAATGAAGATGTTTTCAATTTAGGGAAATGTAGAGCTCACATGTACTGTAAGGGCACGCTTGAGTGTGTTGGTTTGATAGAATTAAGTCCACATGAAATAAAACATGCTGTGTCTAATAGGCTCATATCTTAGAGATTTATGTTGTTCCTCACTCACAAGTGGTTTCTCCTCTCCGTTACCGCGGCTCTGACATACTTATTAATACTCCATGTGTCACACACAAGCAGACACCAATGCTCAACACAAGATCATACACACACTCAAACACACACACGGTGATATTTTCATTCACTGCTTCATGAATTCATAGTTGCTGTTTTCACACGAGTGCTGAGGCAGTTTAAACTGTGTCCAAATATCCCCAAGGTTACATGGATGGTACACTAGCACGTTATTTTCTTTGTAACCTCCTGAAATCCAGCAGACATAACAAACTGTGTGTGTTACATAGTCCATGCAAACATATCATATTTATACTACGGCAACTCTTCAAAAAAGCTTGCATTATTAAAGGTCACAAGGCACGTACTATGGCGTCTTAGATTTCTGATGATAATCCTTCATTAAAAGTGCGTGTTGAGTGTTTCTCAAGTTTTTGTTAGTATTAATGCACTCCTGTTAATATTTATTATGAAACAATGAGCTGCAGTTCATAGGGTTCATGCACCAATGAGAAAACAAGTTGACTTTTCATGCAAACATTCAATGCTAAAAGGAGAAATGTTTAAATTGCACTGACCAAACACTGTAAGGTCCTGGGTGTAATGCCTTTGTGCCTGTGGGAAGTCTGTTAAACTGCCTCACGTGATGTATGAAGATGGATACAGTTGCATAGGAGGATATGGTGGATGGGTGGGTTAAACAAACATAGGCTTTTTTACATGAACTACTTAACTTTCGGTATATAAATCAATTCTGTAAACAAGAACTTCGAATTAACAACATTAATCCAAACTGGATGGCTTTTGATACTGAGTTGTGTCGCCTTCCACAAGATCCCGATGTCAACTTTGTCCAAAATTAAACTTAACTCCTATAACTTTTCTGCATCCCCTCCTTAACTTCTGCTACATTACGTGTATAAACATGAATGTTCTTCTAATATTCTGTCCAACAAAAAAAGAGATGGAAACTGTGATTCTTACACTGCGACCCAACACAACACTGCTGAGTAATGCAAAAGCTTAATAAGCAAAAATATTCTGTCTATGGAGACTTCAAATCAATAAAGTATCTTAATCTAGAAACGGGCAAACAAATGTGCAACAAGATACAATGACATATTGTATTGAGCATGAATGATTTTAGATTCCTTCCCAGCAGAAGCTTTTAGGGCAAAGTACTTACATGCTGCTAAAAGCAGTAAAACAGCTTTGTTACGAAAGCCGGAGGTATTTGTGGGATTAATTACATTCATTTCACTCTTGGCATTTTCATGGTAAAACACTTAGCTTTGGAATTTTCGTTCCCTTTGTACACCATTGTAATGAACACAAACCCATAATTGTTTCTCACCCACAGGCATCAACTGGGCTTTTTAATTTTCCATCGTTGCTGAGTAGCTGTGCCAAGTTTTTTTTCTTCAGGTGATGTTGAAACTCTAACTCACCGGGGTGCAGGCTGTGAGAGCCAGGCCTGCTTTGAGTAGAGCTAAATATATACTGTGTTCATAAATGCTTCCTGGGATTTGTTATACAAGCTGACTCTACCCAAAGAACATTTTTAGGAAGGAATCACATATGCTGCTTTTGGTAATTAGGAATTGGGATATTTAATTATGTCTGCCGAAACAGCATCATTGGGCTTTGTTCATGGAAAGCAATCACTCATAGATAATTAGAGGCTTCACTATAGCTACATCCATTACAGCTGCACTTAAATGATGAAAATGCAGTTGGTTTCGTAATAATTGCTTTAGTATTGTCACTTAAGAAACAATGAGTATTATACATTATGTGGATTTCAAAATGTAGGAAAGCACAGAACAAAGGTTAAGAGAAAGAAAGCTTCTGTTGGCACAAAGGGAGCTTTAATACCTTGTATCGAGTCACTCCTTGACAACGATGATTAGCAACTACACCAAAAAAACAAAACAAAATAGCTGTAGGATTTTTCTTAGCTCTGTGACAGTGACGGTACAAAAAACGAAAGTTAATTTGAATCTCTAATTTTTCAGGACCAACGTTTGTCAGTTTTGAGTTGAAGTTAAATCAAAGCAGCAGCTTTTAATCAGGTATGATAAGAGCATTTCAAGATTTTATGGATATATTTACTGTTAAAAATGTCTAAATGTTGAAAGGGGATCCCCGTAAAAATGTGGGCAATGAGAACTCGTACAAGCTTTTATTAGGGATTCTCCAACATATTGAGCAACCTTTTCTCCAAGTTAATATCATGTTTGTGAGCTCTTTAAATGCTCCACATAAATCATCATCAAATATGTTGGCGTGGCTCATCACATAAGCGGAATCAAATCCAATCTTGCATGTAAGGTTTGAGATCAAATCAATCTCAATAAAAAGTGAACGTTGATGACTCTTTGGCAGCATGTGGGTTTGTGGGAGGATTCAGGGTATACACTGCTGTCAGCATTGTGCAGAGAGGCTGCATTCCTCAGAGCGAACACTGGGGAGAGCCCGTCTGCTCGGCGTGAGCCCGGCTCTCCCCTCGGGGTGCAACAGAAATCACTCTGCTCCAAACTGTGGTTTCATCTGTTTGTTTTGACAAGAGCATTTACTAAAATCGCACCTTAAAACTGTGGGATTATTTGGAAGCTAACACAGGCGTCGTCATGAAATATTAATGATGTTGACTGATGTTCAAATCTGTTATCTCATTATGAACCCTTGTATTTGAGGAGATAAATCACTTATATAAATATGATGCCTGAAGTTATTGCCAAACCTTCCTCATCACTGTGTTTACTGTTTCTGTTTTTTGTTGTTAGGACTGATCTTCTCAGGCATCAAGTGCAAAAGGAGACCGTGATGTGAAGAGAGAGCGTCAAACTGTCTGCCACATAATGAGCATCCTTTTTCTTATTTTACATGTGGGGTTGCTCTGTTTGGGTGGTCCTGCCATGGCATTCTCTTATTTAGGTGCACAGACATGAGAAACCTCTGGAAATCTAATCAAGATGAAAAGATAATGATGTGCTATGTACATAAACACAAAATGCAAACACAGAAGATGTTCCCCAAACACATTTCAGATCTACTTAAATCATGGTTTCGGAGGCCGTGTGGGGAAACATCCTCACGAGCTGGATTCACGGTGGACATCGTGATGAATTCTGATTTTGTCTTTTTTTGACAAATGGAAATGGATTACTTGTCAAGAACATGTAGGAAAAAAAGGAATGGGAGCACTCCATCATACAAAAACATGACAATACGCAGCATGCAGACCTGCACCAAAGCACAAGTGTGTGCACAGGAGACTGGAAACACACACACAGACTCAAACCCGCAACAAATGTTTAGTTTCTGAGTCACCGCCATGTGAACAGTGTGACAGATTGTTGAGAGACAGGGTGGTGCAAATAAAACACTAATGACAATATAATGGCTCATTAGCTTATGATGTGGGTAGCATTGTGTGCAGCAATGTGAGTGTGCAAGGGTGTGTGTGTGTGTGTGTGTGTGTGTGTGTGTGTGTGTGTGTGTGTGTGTGTGTGTGTGTGTGTGTGTGTGTGTGTGTGTGTGTGTGTGTAAGACATGCCTGTAGTATGAGTATGTTCCCAGGCTAACCTGACTAGGTGAGACTCTGTGGCACCAGCCTCTCAGTGCAGCCCGGGGGGGGGAAGCCGCTGTACAGTGCTTTAGCCTACTAACTGAGGTATGCGTATATGCACACACGCACACACGCGCACGCACGCACGCACACACACACACACACACACACACACACACACACACACACACACACACACACACACACACACACACACACACACACACACACACACACACACACACACACAGAAAGGCAGAGGCTGTTCTTCCTTCATATCTTGTCTCTGTCTCCTCTCAAAGCCGCAATTACCCTGTTATATAACACACCGTAAATACATGTTTCACGTGCCGTGCATGACATATTATTGACGCATAAACATAAAAGGAAACCTGTTTAGAAACCTACATCCTCATGCAATTTATATTCTTTATATAAACACTGTGTGTTACACTTAAAACTCAGTGAAAAGGTAACCTTCTGCTGTGGTGATGGGTGAGTTTCGGGGTCAGGTCTCTTCATGTGTTTGACATTATTAGCAGAGCTACCATGTAATCCAGACCCAATCCTCAGGCCAATGACTTTATTGGGGGTAAAGGGTGATGGTTATGGAAGCTATTAGACAATAATGGAATAAACTCCCCTCTTTTAACTTATTCAGTCCCTGGAGGATTTTCCGTTTTCTACCGGGGTTCCTTATCGCTCTTCATTTAGATGGAATTGATGAAATACCTTAAAATGTTTGGGGAGCTCTCATTTAAAAACTAATCTCTGATCCTGATTATCCCTGTTTTGAATTATGATTTAAAGTATGGTAATCTCAGGAGGGAGCGTTCCCAGGGTTAGGGCGAAGGGGGGAGGGATGAGTTGCGGAGATAAGATCAGTAAGTAAACTTTGAGGATTTTGGAAAGAAAATTAATAACCATATCTCAGCTTTATTGAATCCCAACTACAGCTTGTTCGTTTGCTAATTCAGGTAGAAAGTGCTGTAAATCTCACTCCAGAGAGAAGGAATAAGAAGTGTCTCTTACGGCCTCGTTCGGCCTCGCTCGGTATGGCTAGGCCTCGTTAGGCCCTGTTAGGAATGGCTCACTTTATGGCGCATTTCCTGCTCCTGATATCTGTTCAGAAACTAGACAAAAGTTAAACAAGTACAAACCACATACTGTCTGTGTCATGGCGAATACAGTCGCTGGTTTATTTATGTCTGTGTAGGCCGTTGTTGTGAGTGTGGATGGTCGGCGCATATTACACACACGTTAGCTTAGCCGATCTCCATTTAGACAACACGCATTTTAAAAGGTTTTTCGCCTGCCGTCTGTCTGCAGACTTGTCAAAGCATTAATTCATGGTTTTTACTAAAGGTATCAACATTTTGTTACTTCGCCATCATTTTGAAACGTGTATTACAATTAAATCACGGTCAAATATGTTCATCTTGTTGTAGTTGTAGCCCCCTTGCCAGCGATTCTCTCTCTAGTTTAGCAAACTCAGCCCGACTCAGCCTGGTTGTTGGCCCGGAAAGAACCTCGATTTTATGGGGCCAGAAAAACTGTGAAATAGTACCCGCTAGCCGGTACTACGCTAAGTGGAAACTCAACCAAAAACGGGCCCCGCACGGCTCGGCGCGCTTAAAGCGAGCTCCGCGCTGTAGTGGAAATGCGCTAGTCAATGTAATAAATAACTTATATAACACCACACATTCCTGCTATAGCGTAAAGTCAATTGAGAAACGCTTAAAAGGCCTGTTCACGGTGAGTCGTCTCTCTCTTTACAACAGTGTTATTATCCATCATTAGCCTCTATTACACACTAAGTTGTTGCACTGATCATTGTCTTTGAAGGGGCCATGATTACAGGGGAGGTTGCCAAAAAAGGTTTTGAAATGTCTGAGACAATATCGCCTGACGAAGACAAATACCCTGCAGGTTGCCTGCACTTACTGGTGCCTCTCACTGACATTTGACAGGAAAATGGCTTTGAAATACTACAGATAGTCAGACCAGCTGTCTCCTGTTTTTGAGGTATAGTTTGTCCGTCTTTATTCTGCTTCAAAAATTGACATATTGTTGAATTTACCAAGTCCTAGAAGGTAAATATCCCTACATTTTCGAAGTGAACCTCTATCCTCATTACCACAATAAAAAGGTAGTTACAGGACACAACGGGCCTGTCTTTTTCCCACCACTCATTCATCCTGAGAGTAAAAGCAACAAAGGTAAGCTGGAGTCCTCAGACTAACCTGTGTGGGTCTCTGGGAGCCTGCAGTGGGCCGTTTGGCTCTGTGAGAAAGCGGCGTGGAGGCTAAGCCCCTTGGTACACTGGAAAGTGTTTTCCTTTCTCTATGTTTGGACACACAGCAGACAAGTGGAGGTTAGCACAACACTCCGCTAGGAGCCAAAAGATTTATCCGACAAGTAATTAGGAGCGGGGTCAAGTTGAGAGAACTAAGCCCTGTAATTCCTCCTCCAATGCCACGGGTGAGGTAAGGCCCGACTGGAGATCCTTTCCCTCCTGA
Source organism: Notothenia coriiceps (assembly GCF_000735185.1). Taxonomy (NCBI): domain Eukaryota; kingdom Metazoa; phylum Chordata; class Actinopteri; order Perciformes; family Nototheniidae; genus Notothenia; species Notothenia coriiceps. Next base: position 119,662 of record NW_011366793.1, read on the forward strand.
CAAGCAGAGACAGAGAGAGGCAGGAGTGAGTAAAGCTGATATATATTTTAACGAATAAGGTGAAATTCATAATATGGGGAATTTTGTCTATGATCATGTCATGTAATTATTACATCTCGTCTGCCATATTTTGTAAATGTTATCTTTAATTTCAAACTTTATGCACATTTTAAATCAGATTTTAAATGCAATTCGTTTTTGTCATTATGCATGGGATGATTCATAGCATTGCAAACACAGAGCAAATAAAACAGAGAAAATTGACATTGATAATGTAGTAAGCACTGTTTGTCTACTTGATACTTAGACAGATTGCATTTCTGAAAGATGTTGATCGTGAACACAATTTTGCCCAATTATTGATATTTTTAAAAACTTTTTTCAGAGACTACACTGAATCAAGATCATTCAGATGTATGTTACAGCCTCACAATGAGCATCTTCTAAAACACACACACACACACACACACACACACTCTCTCTGAGATGTCATAGATATTTGATACTGATGGTTTTGATTCGATGCTTTGCACAGTGCAGCGATGGTTTTATCTTTTTTTTGACGGTACAATACATCATATTTTATATCTTAGTGGAATGTTGAGTATGAAACGTCTGTAAAATAAGTGATTTATAAAGCATCTAGTAACTTAAGCGGTCACACATGTTGAATGGATTCAAAAGGTATATTTTAAAAGTTTAAAGGACAGAAGTAGAATTAGAATCGAATGGAAATAATGAATGAGAAGTACATTAAAACTCTGAATGTTTTTGTTGAATTTGTTAATTTACTAATGTAATTATATTCTTGGTCTGTGCTTTAAACTGATTTCTAGTAACTGCACACTTTTTATTTTGATTTATTTTGTAGCATTATTTTGTAATCTGCCATCTGTCTAATGTTGGGGAATGTTCGGTTGTGTGTGTGCAATGTGAAAAATGTAAAAAATCAATAAATACATGTTTTAAAAAAAAAGAATAATACTTGAATAATCAAGATGTTGCTCGATAATACCCAACACAGCGGACTGATACAATGTTGANACACACGCACACGCACGCACGCACGCACACACACACACACACACACACACACACACACACACACACACACACACACACACACACACACACACACACACACACACACACACACACACACACACACACACGAGTTAATTGACATTCATTTATGCACAATGTTTTCAAACTTGTACTGAATATTTTCACTTAATGTGACTTTATACTCCGTTACTTTCCATCCAAATTAGTACTTTTTACCGCACTACATTTATCTGACAGCTGTAGTTATTTTTCTCTCACAAGAGTATGGAAGCTTCTTAAAATAACCCACTTCCAGATAATAATACATCTGCTACTTTGACCTAAATAAAGGATTTGAGTTGTTTCACCAGTGCCAACATTTACAGCTTATGTTATTAGTTATTTTGTAAATTATGAATTGGAGATTTCAAGCATTCTCATAAAAAAACAACACCAGTGCAATAGTATTTTGGGGGAAATGTCTTTCTCCCAACTTTTGTGTTTTTACTTTAATGCATTCAAACCACTCATTATTTGATTAACAGTTAAAAAAGGTAAAGATACAAAAGACAAGATAAGATATTTAAAAGATTAGCCTCTTATGCATGTACACCATGTGAAAGACACCAAGTCACAACATGGATTGTATCTTTACTTTAAATTGCCTGGTGATGAAAAATCCGATTGACATTTTTGGGCAAACTCTCCTTCCGATGGTGGCACTGCAGAATGCGCTGTCTGTCCTTCAGCCCAGCATGTTCGTGTGAGCCCTGGCGAGAAAACACCCATGATGTTTTCATAGCCACAGTGGGCCTGTGCTATTGACCTCCACCTCGGCTTTCATGTGGTCCGATCCTAGCAAACCTCGGAACCCACAACATGTTCATAAATCAGCTTCCCAGGACAAATGCGGCGATAATGATTCAGTTTTGAAGCCACATAGAAAATGAAATATGGCAAATAAAAGACATTCCTGGGGAAGTTTTGCAATATAAATCAGTTGCTCTACAAGCTTTCATTTTGGTGCCACAATTTATTTTTTCTCTGCTGTACAAATTCCTCTCTGTAAATATTGTTTTGTTGAATGCTCCATTTATATCCTTTTCAAAAGTTATCTGTTTAGTTGTTCTCGGGACTTTTATTGATTTAGACAAGCAGTCACAAAAAGCTAAAGAGCCACTAAATGTTAACAGATAAAAAATAACTTCAGCTTTTGTTTATGTATGAAATTCAAGATTTTTACAATGGAAAAACGATTGAATAAGTCCTTAAAAACTTAAGTTAACAAAAAAGAACTGTTTTGCATTTTAAAGGGAAAAATGTAAATATTTTATGGTTTGTTTTAAGGGATCCATGTCAGCGAGCTCTGGCCTCTGTATTTGGACATGTCTGCATGTTGTTTGTTGTCTTCACTTTGCAGCGGTGGTGGAAGATGTTACGGAAAAACGGATCAAGCATCTCAGCGATGGATTAGATCGGACTGGGAGGCTCAGCAGAGAAATAGGACCTTCATTTAAAAAAAATAATAAAATGGGAATAGTCCTCTGTTTCATAAAAGAGCCATTAGCGTTTATTGATGAGACTAATGTGTGTGTTTAAAGTAAATTAGAAGGAGAGAGGCCATGCTTTAGGGGTTTGAGTGATGAAAGGCTTGCATTAATGTACATGGTGGAGGGACTGCTGTTTTCCATTTGAACTAACCGCTTCCCCTCTGCTCAATACAACAAACCGCACACACAAACACATACACACAAACACTACCTGCTTAGATATGCTGTATTCTGTACATACTGACACTCTCTCTAACACACACACACGCACAAACGCACGCACGCACGCACGCACGCACGCACGCACGCACGCACACACGCACGCACACACGCACACACACACACACACACACACACACACACACCAGTCCTCCCTCTCAGCAGCCTACACATGTAAGTCATATACTAACCAGAGTAGGCCTGGCGCCCGGGGAGAGTAGCCTGGAATTGCCCCTAAGAAACCAAATCTACTTTATCAAACTGCCAGATGTCACTACCAATCCTCCTCCACTGGACGCTGCTTTCACCCGGCAGCAGCACGGAGACACGGAGCCTGATGGAGCCAACATGGTGACACGAGGACACAAGGACAAAAGTAAAGTCTGAGCAACGTCTACGTATTGTATACATGTCCATTACCTGTAACCTCTACTTTAAATGATGCACTTGTGTATAATTTCACTTAAAAGACCTACCATACCTTAATGGAGAATAATTTCATTTTGAAACCTCCATACGCACTTTTCCACCAATACATCAATACATGCACAGTCATACTCACGACATGCACATCTGGACATAGCACAGACATAGTTTGTTAACCTGAATCTGTTTTATTCTTTATTTTAAAGCCAGGGATAGAGGCTGCAAATTAGATTATAAACTAAACCTAACATTTCATTTTCCAACTATGTTGATCTGAAGCGTCCTTAACAATTTTCATCTTCACTGCACTTCAGTACTTAGAAGATAAATGTAAAGAATAGAGAGAAACATTTGACATTTATTTTCTGTTAAAAAGATAATTTTTTTGCCATTGCAATTTACCCGTGCATAACTACTGGATCTGCTCCATGCACTACCGTGATGTTGCCGTTGTAAATAAGGCATGCACCAAAATGAACTTTTAAGTATGCTAAATTATTCTTCATTACAACTGGGTCACGGTTACTGGAGATGCCAAGCTAAGCAAACACTTTTCAAAGTCCAACAGCTCCCTTGACGGCTGGAGTGCCCGCTCAGATTGAACAGGAAGTGAGCGGTAATTTGCCGTGAGTTCTGTCCAGCCTCAAAACTCCCAGACATTGTGTCGTCCAATTAAAGGAGTCGCGTGGTTACAGAGACACAGGGCCAACGGGTCAAGAAGTTGAAATAGATTCCTACCGTCCCCAGACAGTTGTTGATTGAGTTCCTGGAAATCTGTATACCAAAAAATACTCTTTCCCCATTGTCATTTCTTTGGTCCTCAGCATGGGTGCATGTGTTTTACATAAATGAGACCTGTCACATGAATCTGAAAAATCAACTGCAAATGGGACTGCCACAGAGAACGGTAAATATCTTTTGAAAACAAAATACTGTGTTACGGGTGCTTTGAGGGATGGAAATGGGAAGTGGGGACATGCAAAGTGAACAATATGGTTTGAATCACGTCAACCTTATTTTGCCATGATTATGTAACTAATTACATTTCAGGCTTTTCCATTCTGCAAATGGATGTTGTCTTCACTGGTAGAGAGACATTTTAATGCATTTCCATGCCATAATTAATTAGTTCCACCTAATAGCTTGAAAAAGGACCCTGATTGTACTACCAGCATGCAAGCTTTTCATATGGCGCAATCAATTATTGATTGGAATCATAGAGGTCTGCTTTGTTAGGGGGGGGGGGCAAAAGCCACTTGAAATATCTTTTTTTATTTCAAGACCCTAAATTAGTGATAGGAAAACATTTAACAAATTCTCAAATTGATTGTGAACTAAATAACAGAATAAAAAAAAAAGTTAACTTGTGGTTTGGTTTTCTGTTTTCAAAGTGAGTTTTCTGACGATATCCACACAGGAAGGAAATCAAGAACAGAAAAGGACAGATATTTTTTGTTATCTCTGAACAGAGCCAGGCTGAATGCCCCAGTCTAAATTCTAAGGTAAGGCCGTTTCTGGATAGCTTCAACATATACACACATTAGAACGGTCACAAACTTGTCAACGTACTTACTGCAAGAAAAGGAGTTTTCAACAACTTATTTCCAATAACATATAACTGTTCCTTTTATTGCCCCCTGTGTGCACACAGAGTCTTCAGTCTGTACAGACAACAAAAGTGAACTTGTGCAATTTTCCCATCATACACAGGAAGTGGTTTCTCAACGATCCCCATGCCATGGGTAACATGGTGTTTTCTCACCACTTTCCCCCGTCTTCATCTTCATCCCCTTTCTCTCTCCCTTGTTTGTTTGTTTCCCTGATGTTTTTATTTAAAGCATCAAAAGACACCCCGACCCGCTCCCTCCCTCGCGATGTCCCCCCCCAAGCCCCAGAGCAGTCAGGATGATTTGTAAACTTCAAACGACTAAGAGCCCCAGCCTGGTCTCCTCTGCTCATTTAGGTAATTCAATAAGCCAGGGGGGACAAGCGCAGCGGCGCACAGCTTCCCCCTCCTGCCCTCTGCGCCCTCGCTCTTCCGACTGAAGCCTCTGTGGACTATCTGCAACAAATGTCAGTCTACGTGGAAGGAGCTTCCGCCAAGCAGAAATCCTGCAGATTTAACCACTGACATGTTGTATTTTTATTACAATAAGGACAATCCCTGTGTTAACTCTTATGAAGACATTTAAATGAATTTGATCTAACATTCTTAATGTTTTAGAATACAGATGGAGTTGCATCTTCAAATATATGAGTTTCCCCCCTTTTTAATTTCCTTTATCTACAAAATAAGAGGTGTGCAGGATCTGAGGTTTTCCCTTTCAACACTCACTGACCTATGAATGTGAATGAGGCCTTCCTGATTAACCCTGATATTAACGTCTGTGTTTGATCTGATAACCTTCAAAACAGACAGCGGCCTGCCAGAGAACCCCTGGGGAAATCCTGCAGCTGTCACATATTTACCTCTTCATGCTAAAAGGCTTTATCAGCGAGGTCATTGTATGCATGTGACGAGTCACCGAGCCACAGAGTCTATCACGGTTTGGCCCTCAATTGGCATGATGGGGGTGATAGAGAGGAAGAGGTGGGGTATGAGAAGCCGTTAACTATATCCGCTTCCCCCCAGCTTGTCGAGACAGAGGTGGCGGCAGGTCTGAGTAGGCATCGCCACAATGGCCCAGACCCATAAACGCTGGAGGAGCATAAATCTCCATCTTTATCAAAACCACACAGAGACATTGGTGGCCACTCCCCACTGTGGCTGCCTTTACCCACCAAATCTGCATCTGATAAACCCCCCCCCCACCCCACCCTCGCTTCCTACTCCACTGCTCGACATCACACGCGGCTAATAATGCCACACAAAAACTGGTGGGAGAGTAAAGTTTTGCTTACGCTGGCACCGCAGTCCACAGAAAACGATTTGACTTGTTGCAGCTCATGTAGAAACATAAATCAAGTCTTTGTACACCCATGAATCACTTTGTATTGTAAATAGCAATTAAAGGCAACAATTAAGACATGTGGCATAGTCTTTCCTGGTACAACTGAGACAGTTTTTGATTTTCTTTCATTTAAAAAAAATTACATTTAGACCCTCACAACCATTGAAAAGAAGAAGCATCTTGTTGCCCAGGCCTGCATCGTCACCCACTCCCATCCCGAGCCCACCCCAAAAGGAGGCAGTAAATGGTCCATGTTATCTCTTTCCCGTCAACCATGACCACAAGGGAAGGAGGTAGTAATCTATTCCTGAAAACAATTGTAAAAACAATTTAATTGGCCCTGCAAATGTCGTTTTTACAGTCGTCCAAAAACATTTCAAAGCAAACTATGATTGGGATGAAATTGCAGAGGCTCTTCCGCAGGAAGGAAAGCTGACTAATCACCTCATCATTAATGCTGAGGCCCATGGGGGCCTGCTGCCTGCTGGCACTGCCCACATGGCCACGCTGACTCTCTGCTGTCAGAGCAAGCCGGTGGATGGTTTTCTCCGAAGCGAAAAACAGCTCTCAGAGAATATTTGGATTGTGCTGTTCAAATATTTGGAGTGCCCTGACACGGCTGCCGCCATCCAGAGCTGTAAGGCAGAGACTGTCTGTAATTGATTTAATTATCAGTAATTACCCAACTGTTTTTGTGTATGCTCTGTAGTCCTCGGTTGGGGAGGAGAACGGAGGGAGGAAAGAGGGGGGTCTGAGTTAATGATGTGTTTCCATCTTATTTAATCCTGTGGTCCAGTCTGGCATACAGACACATGTAGATGTAATTTTGTGGAGACTGACACGGATCGACGCTGAGGGTGGCAGTCTGACACCAGATGCAATGAGCAAAAGGAGAATTCATTTGTTGACAGGTAGAGAAATGAAATAAGACTTCCTATACTTTGCATTTGAGAAGGTTCAAAACCCTGAAACCTTTTCTTGTAAATCACTGACTCTTTTAAAACTTCAAACAATAATGCTGAACATAAGGATATAACTCATAAAATGCAGCAATTCTGCATTTTGATAGCAGTTACAACCAAACCCAATGTGTGTGTGTTGCACGTGAGTTCCTGCATAATATGTGTCTGAGAGCGCGGGTGGGGGGAGCTGTTAAAAGTCTTGAGTTCTAGCCTGTAAATGTCATGTTTGGTCGAAGATTTCCGTTTTTGCCTTCTAATTGGTGTCGGGGGATTTTGGGTTTTTAAAAAGGGGAAGGTGGGGGGAAAGCAGGGAGGAGGGGAGAATAAGCCCACAGAACTGCAGAGTTGCATTGAACTCAAACTGGGTTTTAATGGTTCGTACCCTGGGAGAGCATAGCTCGGGTCATTAAGACAGGAAAATGGGGTCGCGCTAGAATAATAATCCAAGCTTTTATTTGACAGCACAAGAAAAATATTGTGTCAACACATAAAAGAGGTTAGTGACGATCATAAACTACAATCACTGTTCAAAAAGTGCGCAGGGGACGAGGTGTCGCTGAATTGACAAGTCCAATATACAGATGAAGAGGTTTTGAAGTTGTGGCTGAAGGTGTGATCCTCAAACATCTGCATTTTGAGTTTGCAGAAGAAGAACTCTCTTTTAGATTGAATAGAGGTACCTCTCCTGGTGGAACTTCAAAGAAGGCAGTGAGCTGTTGTCATCATCGATGAGTACACATCTGCACACATTTCTCTTTCACACTCTATGTTTCATCTGCAGCCACCCTCCATCCCTCCAACACCCGCACGTCTACCCTCTCTCCTCTCTGGTCTTGGTCCCGACAGTGAGTGGGTTACTCTACTGTTTACAATATTTCAAATTCCCCCTCAAGTGTTTGGCTTGGCAGGTTGTCCGGCCTTTTCCCTAGCAATTACAGGCTTGCAGGGTTTCTCAAATGGGGCTTTTGAAGAAATAACACTTTTCTCCCCCAGCTCAAGGGAAAAAACGGAGACATTTGGCCAGCAGCTCATACAGTCAATCACACAGACCGAGCTCAAGCGCTGTCTGACGCACTTGGCTACTAAAATATCCTCATACCTTGTGTGTGGAGGAATACAAACGGGCGAGCACACACACACAGACACACACACGTTTTGGTACTCTGGTTAGAGTCAGTCAAAAACATACTGTCACTTATGTACTGTAATTGAATATAAAGATTTAAAGCAAAAACTGCTAATTGTTTAAATGAGGTTAGCAAGCTTTAGTATGTAGAAATAGTCAAGCCAATTAGAGGGATGAGGAGGTCGCAATTAAGTGATATATGTCCTAAATGATGATACTATCAATGTTGAGCATGTCCTATTAATGTGGAACAGCTATTCACTTGAAACAAAGCTAAGGATGCATTCCTACTTCACGGAAATCTAATTTGTTCTCAAACCAGATTTTTAAAGCAGGCTGTCCGCATTGTTATTGGCAGGTGATTAGGTTGGATTTTTGTGACCATACAACACAAACCTTTTTGAATGAGTTGCCATGCTGGTGACACAGCTTTCCAATGAGGAAGCAAGAGAAATGGTCCATCATTTCACCCCCCAAACAATCGCGCTGTGAAATGTATGTTGCACTTCCGGGAATTTGGCAGTGCTGCTGGTCCCATGGATTCTCCACAGCACTTTATTCACTCTGAATTTGACGTTTTGGGCCTCATGTTGCGGGAAACTTGATTTGAGCAGCCAGAGCATCCGGACTGAAACGCATCTATAGGAATGTGATTGGAATTGCAATTCAAACCACTTCAAAATGTGGTTTGGATCCGATTTGCCAAAAAATGATTTGGGCTGGCAGTCTGAACAAGACCAAGGTCAAAATGCTACAGCAATTCAGATACACAAAGGCACAGCAGAGTTTTGAGTGTAACGCTGACATTTGCATGCCAACATCTTTCGTGATAGGTATATTGTTACCACGGTACAATGATACCATCTTAGTTTAGCATGTGAATATGCTACGTTTTGTTAAGGAGCAAAAAAACACAAAGTACAGTTAATGCTAAGGGAATGTGATTAAATGGCTTGAAATCCATCCCATAGCTCTAAAGATATTTTAGTGTAGATTAGAGTTGTTGGAAGTGGTTGACAAAACAGACCAAGGAAAGCAAATAGGTTTGGTCACTAGGATTACAAATTCCATATTTGTGTAACTCCCTAATTAATGTTATAGTTTTGAAGTTGTCCTTTGTATTGACTCAAAGCAAGCTGACATCCGAGACTTCATAGCTCCCTTTTTACGAAAGTGCAGATGAGAGAAAAGAGAGCATGGGAGGAAGAGGAGATGAGAGCTTAGAGATATATGTTGAATGTTTATTTGTTCATAATTAGAGATAAACCTCTTCAAGTATTGTTTAATCTCCCGAATGTCAGCACAACAAAATGAGATAATGTGTAAGTCGTCGATGAGAGGGAAAGAAGAAGGAAAAAAGAAAGACATGAAGACAGACGGAGAAAATGTGTTTGTGTGAGAGAAAAAAGGCATGATTGAGAAAAATGTAAGGACATAAGTCATTGCCTAGTCCCATTCTGGTAATTACAATAAACGTAATTGTACAATTGCTCTGTTAAACTTTCCCTGTGAAGATTACGATGCCGAGTTTAGATGAAAGGCCCAATAACATCAACAAAGTTGGCCTTGCATTGTCAGCGGGTGGAGAGAGGGTTAGGGGGGGTTAAAGGAGGAGCAGGAGGGGAGAGGGTGGGGGGGGTCTTGAGTTCCTTACCCTGAGGCTAAGAATCTCCCCTCCCTCTGCTCTTCCACCTCCCCTCGCCCTTCCACCCACACAAGGGAGTTAGAAATCCCATTTACTCTGACTGGAGCCAGGAGTTGGCTTGAAAAGGCCGGGGACAAAAAGCGATTTTCCACGGAACAAAACCATTACAATGGTCCCGCTTTGATCTGCCCCCCCCCCCCCTCTCCACTCCTACCAGTGCCAATTGAACTTTGTCACCATGCAACTGTCATCCACGAAGGGAAAGCCCTTCTACTCTGAATGAAGCGGTCCACAGCAATTTACTCCAGACAGCGCTTTGAAGTGTCAGAGAGAAGTCCAGCTCCTAGACGGCACTTTTTGAACCGCTCACCCTCTCTCCTCGCCTTCCCATGTCTTTTTCTTTCTCTTGCCAATTTCAAACGGCCAGTAGGATAGTGTGGACAGTCCGGCAAAAGAAGAGAGGGAACATTTAACGTCCAGCATCTTTGCTTTCTCTCTCTTCCCCTCCCTCCCTCTCGTCTAAGTAACAGAGGCATGCAGCGCTGGCATGTGGATAATCAGCCATGGGGCCCCGCGACATCAAAAGCTTGGAGAGCCCCTAAGAATACAAATGTGAGGCCTAATGGTACACTTCATTAATGTCCTCCCCATCAAAGGCCACTTTACTGACTTGGGAGATTGACTAATTTACACATTGTGGGAAATTGCTCCCAGCCATGCGTAAAACTGCCAAGCATTTATAGAGAGAGAGTCAGAGAGAGAGGTTGGGGGGAGGTAAGTGGAAGGGACAGCCTCTGTTCTCTTCTCGAGTGCTTTCTTTAACTGTTGGAAGTGGCTGAAGGCCAAGCCACACTATCACACATACGAACACCAGGGAGTGCACGCCTTTGTGTCTCATAAGGATTATTACTTTAGGCATTTCAGTGCTCCATCGCTTTTCCTCCCCGTCCTCTCCTCCTGCTCACCTCTTCCCTCACGGCTGGATCCACTTTTCCCCACAGATTATTTTTAAAGGAATTCTTCAACGTTTTGGAGAATATGTTCATTTGACTTTTTTCTCCCAGAGTGAGATGAGAAGGTCAATGTTGATGCATTTAGTACGAGTTGAAGCAAGTCCCCAGGAACAACTTTGGGCCTTGAGGTGATTTTGGTGTAGTGGCCACATGTAGAATTGCAGGTCACATGATGAAGATATATGTTTTCATCACACAATATTGATGAAAGGTTGAATTAATTTTCCTAAAAAAAATAAAGTACATATTTATCAGATCATCTAAATCGGGGGTGTCAAACTCAAGGTCCGGGGGCCAAATCCGGCCCGCAACTTCATTTAATGTGGCCCCACAAGAACTCTGAAAGAATATAATACGTTTATTATACGGTTACATGTCGATTTACAGAAGCACGTTGCCCATAAACTATATGTCCCACAATGCATCTCAAATATGAATTTTGTTCAGAATTTGACATTTGTGCTTCAAAATGTCATGGGGGCAGGGGCAGGGGCGGGATCAACTCCTGAACAACAACAAAAAGCCAGCGTTTTATCCAGTTTGTACACAACGATGGAGAAACTTAACAAGCAGCAGTGGTCCACTGAAGAGACCAGCTACCTACTGGGAAATCTGGTCTTCCGAAGAGGTACAGAGGAAGCTGGAGCACAATCGGCCATTGTTGTTGTTGTCGGTGTGAGCTGTGAGGGGTTTCCGCGGTTTGGGTTTATGAAGCAGGCACGCAAACGGTTACGTCATGACGCAAACGATGATGCAATGACGCAGCACCAGTCGGACTCTGGGCGGTGTGAAAAGAGCCGGAGCTAAACTGAAGAACCGGTTCTGAACCTCTAAAGCTCTAGCACGGGACCTGAGTTGCGTTGGTGTGAATGAGGTATGTGTAACCAACCGGGATATTGAAAACTGCGCCCAATTGATGCTGGCCAAGAAAAAGTTATAGCACTTCAGTCCCCCTAAAACCACCAATTGTTGTTGTGATTTTTCTTGTTTATGTACTTAACTGCTCTGGTTCAGGCAGCTTTCATAAAAGGTTCTGCTAAATTCTTCACTACTTGCCAAGCATCAAAGTCAAGACAGACTTAGCAACTAGCCGGTTAACATGCTGGAGCATTTACCAGCTAAAGAGCCAAATATATCCCTCAGGAAACAAAATAAAAAGAATAAAAATAGGAGAGTGATTATAGGACCAACATTCATCAGGTGGGCAGAAAAAGTACACCATATAATGACTGTATCTTTGCTAACTGTTTATAGCTTGTTTCTACAGCCTCCCAAAACCTGTTTTTGAAAGTTAAAAGATGTGAATTCAAATTGCATAATCATATTACTCTCAACTAAGCTCCTCTAAGCTTACAAAATATTCCATTCATAGTCAAACCATTTTCTTTAGAACATCTACAAATCGACTAATCCCATACAATCCAAGTCTTCATCTTGCTCTTCGCCCCGACACGTGTATATACATTTTTCACAATCACACACATCGTCTATTCTACACACACGCACAAACTCATATTGCTGTCATCACCAGTTATTACAAGCTGGAGCCATGTGCGGACCAGCATGTTTTACAACCACGTTAACCATGCTATGGGGACTTAAGTGACTGCTTGGGATATTTTTTCCTACATACGTGTTAGTGTGAGTATGCACAGTTTGTGTCCGTGTGTGTGTCCGTGTGTGTGTGTGTGTGTGTGTGTGTGTGTGTGTCTAGAGGCTGGAGGGAGTTAACGCCTAGCCGCTCTTGGCCCTGACACCTGTGTTACAGAGCGAGTCTTTCAGCAGGCAAATTATATGGCTTTAATTTGTCCTTTTGAAACAGTGTAGCCGGCCACAGCACTGAAGCCAATTGCTGCCCAACTGTAGCATTGAAGAGAATGTTAAAAGTGTGTTGAGTGTCTGTATATGTAAGCACTGCATTGACATAAGTAAATACACTGCCTTGGGTGGAACACCTGTTTATGTTGGAGACTGGGGGAGCTGACAGATATTATAAAGGGTTTTTCAATGTTTTCCATTAGCCAAAGAGAAGCAATGAAACTTCTTCAAGGAGCAGCACTGGCAAAAAGTGTTGCGCCACCGGACTGGGGTTTGCTGGCAGGAAGGGAAAGCCTAATGTGTCTCGTTTGCAATCTGGACAGACTTCTGTGGTTGGCCCAGCCTACAGTAGTGCACACTTCAGTCATTGGCTGGTCAACAGAGGCGATTTAAATATCGTGACTAATTCAACCAATTAAACTGTCAAAAGCCTTTTTTTCAATGGGCCTTTTTCACAGGCTGCTCATCCATAATGCTCTCCTCTGTTAGCCGGGGTTCGACTTTAACTCTCTCTATTCACAGTGAAGTGGTGCAATGTGCTAGATCACAGAGTATGTAAAAGCATAGCCAGAGGCACTACTGGGCCAAGCCACAGATGAGGGGGGATCTTAACAAATTGAACAATGAGGTCAGTATAAACAGTTTGAGACACTGTCATTTGGCTGTTTTCAGATCAGAAGCGGTCAGGGTGGTCAAAACAAAATTCACTGGAATTATATTGAAGTCTGGAAATACAATTTACTATATGTGAAAATAAAGAGAAACACATAGCATCTCTAGTGTTAGAGCTGTACCTCCACTGGTTCCCAGCGCTTATACACTGTACCGTGTGCTATGACTTTTCTTAAATTGAACTGAATTTCTTTTTTTATAGCGAGAGAGATTGACATACAATACTTTGCTCATTTGCAGCCATGATACCCCTGCTTCATCAGTTGCAAACCCAGGTAGTAGCTATACTGTAGCACCATGTTTTTTAGCATCAGAAACAATAGCATTGCCACAAATTGTCTAGATTTAAATCGAAAAGGAGTTGGCATGGCTACCATGAATACAAGCCTAACACATTATGAAACATGTTTACCTGTCCTCTGTCCTTTCAACAACAATATTAAGGATCAGTTATGTAAATGATAGTCACTGAACCACATTTCCAGTAAGGAAGGTGGCTCCAACAACATAGGGCTCATTGTATGATCTTGCAAAACTAGTTTTATTGTTGGCTCTAAATTACCCTGCAATTACAATATTATATCATCCATGACAACGAAATGCCATTGAGCAAAAAGAAGAAGTTCGTAAGAATCAAGAGGTATGACATGCATATAATTACTAAAATGGTAACACACCTTTAGATGAACTCAAGGAAGCTTTGTACACATGGATGTGTCACTGTGGTTCAATTTGTTATTTTCATTGTTCCTATAACTGAAGTACAACCAAACGTTTACAAGGCTTGCCTGAAACACAGCAGCCTTGGCCAACCAATGGAGACATTTTGGGAGACTGAGGGGAGACTTGACATCAATAGACGAGAGTCAGGTCTCGTGAACCTCAAAGGGAGCGCTTGAATTCACCTTTTGTCCGTCACTAAACGAGACGCTAGGGAGACCGTGCCAATCTAGTCCACAGATCTCAAAGAGAGGGAGAGCCACGCTTGGATTTAAGTAATGCGGTGCTCCTTGTTGAACAAATTCACCATTGTGACTCGTTAGCCTGATACTATCCACATACCTGCTTTTGGGGAATGCATGTGAAAAGGCGGTCTGGAGTCTGTGCCAAGAGGAGGGATGGAGTGGTGAGGAAAGAGGAGGGGCTCCACTTAATGGGTCACAAATTCACATTGAGAGGAGCCACATCTGCATTTTATCAGCAGGGCCCAGATAGTGTTACAGGGGACGATTGTCTGCAGATTGGCCATTGGGCCTTTTAAAGTGGTAAATTGTTGAGGAAAAGCAGAGCTACACACAGGATGACGTAGCATGGTGCCGCCTGCCACTCACAGAGCTGTCAGGCTAACACTGTTTAAAAGACATAAGAAGTTTGAGTATGTATTGAACTATTCTAGACATTGTTCATCTAATTAATGAACCTTCTATCTGCTTTTTGTCCCGTTGCAAAGAATGCACGTTCACATTGGAGACATCCAGATTTAACTTCGATTCAGACGAGATCAACTATCTAGACTAGTTTCTAGTCCTTGGTTCAAGTTTATTTACACTACCCGATATCAAAAGGTAATTTGGCAGAAAGTTGATATCTGCTCAGACATGATCTCTTCCCATGGCTGGCCCAGAACATCCTCCGACACATCTTGTCCGCAGGGAGCTGTGGACGTGGGGGCCAGCGAAACAAGTCCCTGGAGGCGTCAGAGTCCCCGCAGGGACCTCTTGTCTCTTCCCTCCGCTTCATTAGCATCTTCCCCCTTCTTTCTCCCCTTTCATCTGCAGTGTATCGCTGGCTCCAAGCCGCTCACATCCGGGAATATGGTGAATAGGGGTGGGAGGCTGTAGAGGGAGCGGGAGCGGATATGGGAAAAGGCAGAGTAAACATTAGAAAGAAAGGGGATTTTCATTTCAGTTTTAAATCCCTGCTTTTTAACAATGAAAATGAACACAAAAATAGAAAAAACGGCAAATGTTGGATGTGGTAGGAAAGGTTTTTTCTTCTCTTTAAAGCTCAGGTGGTTTTAGACAACAAAGTAACTTATTTTTTGTTCATATCAATTTACTCTGCAGTTAAAGGTTCAACTGGAAACTGGACTTCATCATATGTAGAACATGTAATCAACCATGACAGGCCTCTACGATAAATGTAATAAAAGACGTGCACAAATACAAAATGTATAAAGAAGGATAAGATCATGAAGGGTGAAATGTATCACATTGGCGTCAAGTACCTTAGCATTGATGCCGCTGGAGTGGATTTCTAGGTTTCTGATTATTATATATTGCTCATTATAACTTCAGCACTTGATCTTGCTTTTATGGTCGCCATTTGTCTTTTTGCACTAAAATACATTTTGATTGTTCTCTGCAAGTCGACAGAACCCAATGAATAAATCAGTGAGCCACATTGCACAGCTCTGCAGAATAAGCTGCACAAAAGAGACAAGGGAAACTTATTCCATTAGTCTTCAAAGCGGTGCAGGCCAATAAAGATGTTCCGCTGAATCTCCTCACTTAATCTTAATTGTCTGAGCTAATGGGAGGGAGAGCCATTCCAGTTTATGATCACCTATTTGCCCTCTAACGGTGTTTATGAAAAGCATCGGAATAAACAAATTAGGCCAGATGGACAGGATAAGAGTGTCACACACACACACACACACACACACACACACACACACACACACACACACACACACACACACACACACACACACACACACACACACACACACACACACACACACACACACACTCACTCACTCACTCCCTGCAAGTGGCCTTATCGCCAGACTCTCATGCGTCCCCAGACTCCACTAATCAAGACAAACTCCAGCCATTCCCCCTCACCCCCCAAAACCCACCCTATCATATCCTTCTCCCATTCCTGCCTCCCCCCTCCTCCATCCTCCTTCTTCCCCTCCCACTTAGCCCTCCGTGGCCGTTGGGCCGCACAGGGTCCCACTGTAATTGGTTTAGACATAATTTACTGCCCACTTGGTAATGTAGCATTTCAGCATCTGATAAAAATCATATCAAGTCACAGCAATGGGCGCTACGGCTTGAAAGGGACTCATTGTAATCATTTAGATACCAGAGGAGGTTCCTGCTCTCTCTCACTCAGCTCCACTCTCTTTCCTCTCAGCTCTGTCGTTCCTCACATAAAAGACTAATATATAAACTAATATATTCACATGTACGAGTGCATGTTAAACTCCCTGCTGACATTTTCCTCATTCACTTTACTTTTTACAGCAGGCCATTTTCAAGGGTCAAGACAAAGCACTGTACCCATTATTGTTCAAAAAACGTGGCTGCAGTTACTCGCTTGACTACTCGTAATAATATTCTTGTTTCCTTCTTTTTCTTGTGAAACAGGAGAGGGGAAAAGCAAGGAAATCCAAGTTGTGTGGCGGTGAATTGATGAAAGTTGTAATTATGATAATTAACTTAGTTTGAGGCTTTACATGGAATTGCAGGAAGTGCAGCTGTCTTTTCTCTCCGTACTTTCAGTGAGCCATAAATTGAGCCCCGAGCTGAATCTGTTGCCACATTTGTTTCCACACCATCACTGCTGAGCTACTGTAGCACTGTGGTTAAGAAATGATGGTGTTAGTATATGCTGAATCAGATGTCAATGAGAACTATGTTGTTGTCAGGTAAAAATGTAATATAACTGCACGTCAATATTCTTTTTTTAAATAGAGAATCTATTTGGCCTGTATTTTATAGTATGTATAATGAATAACTGACAATAATCAAACCCTGAGAGAGCGATGATTGGAAAATAAGCATTTCATTACTTTATTTATCCAATGTAAACTGTAGCAATGGACATCTGAGGTGGGTAATAAGAAAGAAATGAATTAATAGTTTGGACTCTGTAAGCCATACTCCTCAAGTTTAAAAGCTCCATATAACCGGATATTGAGATAATTGGTGCGATGCGTTAGGATATGAACTTTGGGTTCAATTGCGTGTGAAAGGACTTTTCTTCCAGACCCATGGGAGCGGAAAGGAGGCTCATGAACCAGCTAATCCAATGATAACACTTATATTACCCCTTAGCTTGCAGATTTTGGTCTTGAATGTGTATACCTTTCCTCTTTAAGCCTTTATATGTACCATTACTTGAAACACAGATAATATGGAAGTATTCAAAACATTTGTCTTATCGCCTAACTAAAATGTAAAGATTACAAGACAATAATGTGTTATAAGTGTATTCCATAAATCTGTGATGAAAAATCTTAAAACTAATTGATAAAAGTCAGGGTTGTTTTCACTTTTAGGTAGAATAATAAAGATCAAAACTCCCACCCACCCACGGAGAGAAAAATCCGCCTCACTTGGCAGTGGTATTTCAAATGGAAATTTAGTGGAGCCTATTACAGGGCCCTGAAGTAGATAGCTAGAAGCGCACAATTTGCCTTGTGTTTTATGAGCGGCACTAAATCTGGGTTTTATCAGTGTTAGGGAAAATCCCGATGCACTGTTCAGGTTTCACTGAGTGTTGGGCGCATTCACTACAGAAGTCCAGCCACTCTCTCTCTCTCTCTTCAAGGCTCATCTGCTCCATGCTTGGCCACACAAAGGAAGAAGCCACTCGGCAAACAAAGACACTATCTGAACACTAAACAGAGGCCTCATGTGTAAAACAGTGCAGATAAGTGGACAGGTGATCGGGCTGTGATCAAAGACTCGACAATACTTCCAAGGAGATTCTTTCCTTTAAAACAACATGACTGAGTGTGCTAATTATCGACTGCCAACTCCCATTCAACAAGATAAGCACTGACTGCTCCATCTGTGATGTCTGTTAGAAGAGTTGGATTCATCTTCAGATGTATTGCCCATTTTCTGGTTGTTAAACGTTACACAAGCTGCCTGTGCCTCTGCAGAAATCTGGATTTGATATCACCAAACCATTTTGAATGATCATGTGCTATATGAATGAAAGTCAATGTGAAATTGCAATGTGGTATAATCATATGAATACAGTTTGAAAAATGGACCTGGATGTGCCACTTTGCACTAATTA
This sequence comes from Notothenia coriiceps, assembly GCF_000735185.1. Classification (NCBI taxonomy): domain Eukaryota; kingdom Metazoa; phylum Chordata; class Actinopteri; order Perciformes; family Nototheniidae; genus Notothenia; species Notothenia coriiceps. The sequence goes on from NW_011366793.1 coordinate 138,125, forward strand.
TAAAGGATTTTTTATAGAATTGTAATTCACCTGTTGCTGAATTGTTTTTGTTTAGGGCGAGTTACAAATTAAACAGGAATCGAAGTCACGTCATAGTATGCGTACATTTGGCTTGTGTTACCAGGTAAACACAATCTGAAACTAAGTCGCTGCAAATAGCAATGAGAGAAGTCAATGTGAAGTTGATGATTCTCTACTATAAATATGTAAACAGAGTTTGTTGTTCAGTATTGAATAAGCAATGGGTGTTTTTTCACTATCACTTATTTTCCATTTCTCCACGTCAGCCCATGTGGCATAAGTAGCTTCTATGCTAGATTAAAACATAGGTTTTGTTTGCTGCGGTGTTCACTTTTCTCACATTAACAATTTAGAGAAACATAGGAGTGCTTTTACAGACCCTAATAAGATAATGTAATGTCTTTACTCACACAACAGGATTTTGCGTGACCACAAACCACCATTTGGTCTTTCCTTCCCACCATTGGTTAGATACCCTTAGGCCTGGTTGGAGTTTCGGAAGGCTCCTTTGGTGTCTAAGCAGCGGGGTGGAAACATTTTTTTCGTGCCAAGAGCCAAATCCAGCATCGTCTGAGGTTTAAATGACTTGTCTCTGTGTCGTATGCTAGCAGCAAAGAGGACGTCACAATGCTGCAAATCTCACATGCCGCAGGGCCGCTGTCCAAGGGAGACCTATTAGTACTCATTGTGAGAAGTGAGTTGTTGAAGTGCTTACTAAATTAAAGGCAGACTTATTTCTTCAGAAGAAGACAGGCTTGGAAGTAAATACGTGGTTTTCCCGATTTTTCCAAAGTAAATAAGTTAGGAATCTGTTTCCATCCACTTTGGAGCTCAATCGTCTGGGTCCTATTTACACCCTGAGCTATTTAGCCATCTTTGCACATCCATGACCATACGCACAGCTGAAAGGTATTGTACACTTAGAGAAAAACCTTGAAAGAGGCCGAATCTTGTTGAGTTGAAATAACAGAGAAAGGATTAACAATGCGTGTGGCTGTGCGGTTAAAAGCGAAACCTCTGAGTTGATAGTTTTAACAACTTAATAATATGTACAAAAGGGCAACAGTGAGGGTCCAATTATGGCGGGACTGGAGGAAAATGCAATCTGTTCACAGGATTTGCTTCAGGACTGGAAACCATTTCAGAAACCAAACAGCAAGTTAAGTGTTTTATATCGCTTTGGTTCGTTTAGCGTAGCCTTTAGAAATCAGATCAGGTATCACTGGCGGACAGAGTAATTGCATATTAATCCAATATAATATGTCTTAAAACTGTGTAATGAAACAATTAATTCATGACGCCGCCTCCTACCTCCCACGCCTGCAGTCACTGGAACCTTGTCAAGCTTTCATAATCCCCTCACCCCAAATGAAGAAAGTGAAACATTATATCACTCTGCACTGTGGTCCTGACATCAGCATTTCACTGGTGTGCGGACCTACACAGGCCGCTCTCTCCATACAAGAGTGTGCACTTGATAAGACTTACGGGCCACTTAAGAAGCTTTTTAGTGGTTTTCAGCTCCTGTCAAGAGTCAAGTGCAGCCCCTCGGCTTTGTTACCGCCAAAACTCTTCACATCGAGTCAAACTTGAGCTACTCCAGATCCACGGAGCACGGCTCACACACCCGCCAAAACTCAGTGTCAAGCCACAGGGGATTAACTTCAGACCAATAACACGCAATTAGATTTATTTTTCCCCTCTTAAGCCTATTAAGCTACAGCCGAGCAGTAAGCGGTCGTGCTTTAGCTGAATTTAATTGTGTTTCTTATGCCCAATGAGCTGTGCGCTGCAGGGGGAGGCCGAGTGGAAGAGGCCCTTGTGTCAGCCTCGAATAGCCCGAGGAAAAGCCACGCCTGAAGGGTTCACGAGAGGCTGAGGTTGATCTCGCTGAGGTTGCTCGCCCAGAAGGGAGAAGTGGGAGCTCTTGAAACTGTAAAGAAAAACTGACACCGCCCGTAATCGTGTCACTTAGTGTCATGGGCTCGCTAATCCTGTTTCCAAGGGAGGACCACGTCTCTCTCTGAGGGCCTTTTGCTGCTCATTTACAGGCCCCTTTTGTATAAATGTAGGTTTAATCATCATTGTTGGTTAAACGGCATTGCACGAGAGAATAAAGACTGAAAGGGAAGGCCCACTTGCTCCTAAAATATGACAATATTTAAATAAATTGTTGCAATGTTTTGAATTAAAATAAAGTTTTAATTTTCTTTTAAATATGTCATAGTATGGATGGTTATACATCAATATAACTAAAGAATAAAATACATAATTAAGCTTTCCAGGCCCTTTTTGTTCAACTGCAAGTATCCCATAAATACAGGGCTCATGATTTCATGAATGTGGAGGTCTAACTGACAGAGAGAAGGATCTTATTCTGTCAGACAATAACAGCTGCTTCCCATTCTTCTGATCATATTTACATTAAAGCCAGAAGCTAAATCACCTCCAACAGCCTCTCTGTACCTGCTTTCTCTTCTATTCCCCTGTCTCTTGCTCCTCTCTGTTCAGTTACACATGTGCTGTCTTGCTCCCATACAATTGCAGGGTTTGACAAATGAAATACCACTCCTTTCTTGTCAGGTGGATGTGATACCTTTGCCGGCGAATTAAAAGGATCCATAAGAGGAGTACTTAATCACATCCTTATCCATGTGGAAGGAGCAGCTGAAGCACCTGAATGGAGAAAATCAGAAGCAGGGAGAGCGAGAAGTTATCGTCAGTGGTTGTGAGCGGAGACTCACAAGGTGGAAGAAGGATGTTCAGAAGCTCCCGCAGAGAATTCTACGAAACATTAGAAATGACATGCAGCACATTACCAAGCCACTAAATCTGAAAACATGATTACTGTATAAATGTACCCTTGTCAAGAACTAGTTTACAGCCCATGACACCAATCCTGGAAAACGCAACAAATTGCTGCTATTAAAAATAGATTGCTACACCCAAAATGAGAGCATCGAGCACTCTGAGACGCATCAAGCCTCACCCAACCCAATCAGAGCAAAAACAAACATCTGAAGCAGCAAACTCTCATTACACCATCATCCCTGCAGACCCACACTTCAGTTTGAAACACTTCTTGATGACTGAACAAACAAATCCCAAAATGTTGAGTGTTTGGCTTTTGGGGGGCAGATTAGTAATCATATCTCTGTCCTGTTATTCTATGTCTGGGATGGGGGGAGGAGGTGTGGGACATGGGGCACAGATGAAAGGGGTAGAGGGGTTGAGGGGCTTTTTGCTGAAAACATAATTGGCGTGGCCCCGGTGACACTGCCCGTCAGATTGTGCTGTGCCTCTCTGTGTGCATTCGCCGGGCCCCTGCGATGTTTCATTAAACAAGGAGCGGGGCCTCTGAGGAGATGTTTGTGCAGCCTCTGTGGCTCCACCACACAGCGAGGAGCGCGCCTCGCACTGCGGCCTGACGCTACTATAATTATCTCTGTATAATGAGTCTCCACATATACATTACACAATTGTGTGTATGTGTGTGTGTTATGGAATTGGAGATTGAAGTTATAGTCCTTAAGATTCTTGGAACAATTTGTGATTTTTCCATATAAGTTTTCATTGATTTTATTTAATCCTGCAATTTCTTTGACTTTTATCCTACTGATATCAGCCTCTCTGTTCACGGATCTCTCTCCTTCATCCGTATCTGAGCTTTTTAAAGTGTATTTAAATGCAAGCTGCAGTGTGGTAGGTTCACTATAAAAATATTCAACTGGAGAACCATGTTGTAGCTACATTGAGAAGCAATCAAAAAGGAAATGGACTGGGTTTGTCATTAATGTTAACTGACAGCCATCTCTCTCAACAATACATCTACAAACATTAAAACAACTTAAATATTCCTAACTTCTTTGCAAAGTAAATTCTACACTAATTATCTCCTGTTCTTACATCTAAAACTACTGCAGCTCTGCGCAGCCTGGAATCAGACCAAGATTGGTCATGGCATGAGGAATAAAGGCAGATTATTGAATGACTTTTAACACAATGTTAGTTTGTTTAGTTGCAATAGAAACAAATGCACCAGTTGCTCTTCTGTTGCAGCTCTGAGTGTTTCTGCCCTGAGAATCCTGGGAGCTGTAGTATTACACCAAAACCAGTAACCAGGTTTTACAACAAATAAACCAGCAAAGAGTTTTGCAGGATCATAAATATGAAGCTGGCAAAATTATCACTGTTCATTGTGACTCATTGAGGAAAATGCCGTTGATTGATATATAACTGGATTAGCAAGACAAGCTCAAATGAAATCATGCCTGAAATGTTCTGGGTCTTTGCCACTTGGTACTCGCCAAACGACTCATAACTAAAAACTATTTCAGGCCACGTGAGCTGAATGGCATGACGTTAGACTAAATGAAGTATGGTTATATAAAAGAAAGTCCTTGATGCCAAGTTTGATTGTCATCACCTGGTGGGAGTAATCATAATTCTGAAAGCATGCCTGAAATAAATTGTAACTAAATCTGCATGTCTCCAAACAATCACTTCAGAGTTTGTAATGGTTCGCAGTAACAGTGAACCACCATCTGTTGGAAACCAAACTAATTACACAATTGTTACACTGTGACACAGAAAACATACACCGAGATCCAGTTGTGCATAAAAGGGCCGAGGCTCCTGGTCATGGCCCTAAACTTCAACAAAGATAATCATCAGAGATATTGAATAAGGGGGATGTGAAGATAATATGAAGCATGCAAGCCTGAGGAATCCACACTGCCTTATAAGGTCTCACGTGGAGCAGAGAGGGCAAAGGGGTTAGTGAGGGCACAAAATGGTGGACAGTGCTAGCTCTTCACGGGGAAATTTCGTCTACGTATATGGAAGGAGTACAGAAGTTTCATAAATAATATCAAGCCAAAGAGATTCCATTGTGAGTAGATCACTTGTTCCCGTCTGGGTTTAATAATTCAAGGTAAAGCCAAGTTCTCTTCAACTTTTTATCTCAAAAAGCGGTCCGCATTGGAGTCGATAGCCTTTCTGAATTACCCTTAATTCCACCATTCAAGTGGCTCTTGGTATTTTCCACTATGCCATCCAATCCCGTCCTCCTACGCTACAGCCATCCAACACTAAATAGCACACTTGTTCTTCCCACTATGCTCATCTGTCCATCAAGTGAAAGGTAGTAATCATATTTGCGTAACTCACACTCATAATTCCCATACACTCAACAGAAGCTAAATATATACCTCCTCAGCTGGTTCCACACATCTAGATGTGTCTGCTAGCAATTAGCATATAGGTTTGTGCGACTCCATTGTTTGGACTGCCGGCCTCTCAGAGAGATAATGAACCATAATCGTTAAGTGACGCTATAATTGCCAAGGTGTATGGTAACACGACAGCCGACGCAATTACCTGACTTTTGACATCAATGCTCTCATTAAATGATGTCATTGAAACATGACGCGTTGCATACACATACACGCCCAGCCAGTCAAAAACACATAGAACAGTTTGCAAAATTGGGTTTACAGGTATCTTGTATGTATGGATTAAAATTGAATTTTTTTGCTGCACTAAAAGGTTTAAGCGATTCTTAACATTTCCAAAATCCAACAGATTTCTACAAACAGCTTTGCTGTCAGTTTACAATGAGCAGTAGTAGTTTCAATTATTAATTTAAGATCATGAACACTTGACGCAATTAAAAATAACTCTTACTTTTACCTTATTTAAAAGAGTTATACTATAGTATAAAAAAAGTGATGATTTTTTTTTTTTATATTAAAAGAAATCCAATTACTTATTGACTTGAAATTGTTTTTCAGATTCAGTGCAGCTTTAAATTGTCAGATGTTCCTTTGCAGTGAAACAGTTGATATGTTCAGCACAGACAGAACAAAGGGTTACCTCTACTTTTTCAGTCACCTCTGTGAACTGTAACCCATTCAAAGTGACTGTAATATTCATTTCTGTTTTCACTTAAATCTGGCTTAGAACTGCATTTACAAGGTGCCAGTGCAAAGCGTACAAAAGTATTACTTTTATTAAGTGTTAGCAGCTACTGGTGTTTTAGTCACCACTTAAATATATGCTGTAAAAATGTGTCAAACAAATAGCTTGTTACTGTTTTATTATCACACCTAAGACTATTCATCCAAATCATTTTTATCCACTGTGCTCTGAAGACAATGTGAATAACACCACACTCTCCCTAAACCAAAAGAGAAAGTGTTCATATTCAAATTGGTTTTCATATTATATAAATCTGTTAATAAATATTTTATTCAATACTTTATCCCTCATGCCCAGCTCTTTGAAACATTTAACTTCACTTTCTACAAACACACACATGCACACACACACAACAATGACCAGCCAACATCACAAACAGAACACAAGCAAAAGGGCATGACCATAAATAAACGCAAGAATTTGTAAGGTTGACTTTTGCAATTAGGACTGCAAGGGAATATATATCTCCGAGAAACATTTTATTGAGCTTCTGCTAAGCAGCCGTGCTTTCTAAAAAGAGCAAACCCCAATAACGGTTCATCACTCAAAAACTGATTTCTTGAGTGCATGAGATATTTCACCGTGTCTGGTGATGGCTCACTAAAGAGCACAGGGCAACATAAAACCTGAAGGCAATTAAAAGGGTTATTTTTCACCCCCGTTTCTAAATTCTGTAGCAATTAATCTGCCCAATTTGATTACGAACGGCACAAATTAAACAATAAAGACCTGTCTAATGAGGGATTAATTATGGGTAGCAGGAGGGGAGTAGGACAGAGGCAGCGGCCATACGTCACTGTCTTCTGTAGACAGCGCAGGGCCATAAGGAAGACAGAGAGGCTCCTCGTCCATGTGGTCCCGCGCTGATAGGGCCCCCCTCATCACAGCTCAGTAGATCCACAGCCCTTGGAGCCCATAAACGGCTGGGCCATAATTAATTGAAAGTGCCAAAATCAATAGCGCTGACAGGCCTTAATTAAATTAAATATGTCTCCCATAGGAAAGAGGTGGGGTTGTGGGAGGAGGTGGGTACAAGTACTGTTGCCCGAGTGAGCTCACTGTTTGAGGAGACTGTATATGGCAATCTCTGTGTATGTGACAACACCCTTACATTTGGCAAATGGTTATAAAGTGACATGCTATGACGTCAGTGACAAATGTGATAATCATAAAATGACCTTAAGAAATAAACGCCTCTTTTTAAAAACCCTTTTTTACCCTGACCTCTGAATAAAAACAGCATAATGCCAGGCCATGCTGCATGCTGCAGGCGACACAATGCAGCTTTCGCCTGATCAAAAACTGATGTATTTGGTCGATTTAACACAAGGACAGTTAGCTCAGGTGTGTTTTTTTACTGTTACGGAACAGGGCCATGCTGTAAATTACTCTTATTCAACATTCAGTGTGGTATAGTTTAATTGGGCTGAACTTGAACTTATAGATGAGATTGAATAAACCATTTGAATATTCCTTTAATTCAATTTACCCAAAGTAGATCCCTTACTTTGATATAACACCAAAATGTGTCAATGTCTTTGTGACACTGACAAAAGGTAAATAAAACTTCTGCTTTGTTAAACCTCCGGCCCTTTTGAATAAATCTAACAACAAACAGAGAGGATGTATACCCTACAGTGGTGACCTGCATGGCTGGATGCGGCACAAATCCTCCTGCATTCCTGCAGCAGTCTGCTCCATGTTGGGTTGTCCGGCCGGCCCATTACACCATGAGGATCTCCTGTTGTCTTTAGGCTGATCCTGCTGGCCACAGGGAAACAAGAAGAGAGAGAAAGGGACATCACCTGAATAAAAAAAGCCCAACTCCTCATCATTTCAGGCTTTGCCCACATTTAAAGGATTATGCAGCTGGAGTCAGCAAAGGGTCACTGACAGAGTGTTCCTCTGGGTGGAGGCAGGCGGAGGACAGGGGCGGGCTACATGGGATGGTGATGGGGGGCTATACGAGAGGCTCAACCCCCTCTGGGTAAACTTGAGTTGCAGACTGTTGAGACTTGTGAGATTAGGATGGAGCCAAGTCTGCTATGCTGTGATCTGAAGGACAGGGCACGCCGCGGCCGCCGTCCACTGAGCAACTTCCCAGACAAACCCCCTGATTCTGACCCCCCCTTTGTTGTTTTGCTTTGCTTTTCTTTGGCCAGATCTAAAGCGGGAGGGAACAGCCCGAAATGATGGGCTTAAGGTTTTTGTGAAGGATGGTTTATGTACATGGTGTCACTGGAAGGGCAAGACAGAGATTTTGCAGTGATATTTTTAAAATGGCTTAACCACCACTGTATAAATCCGTATGATTGCATTTCAAAACCTTTTTTAATCTGATGTCAGTTCCCACACAGTTAATTTTAACACAATTATTGCCAGTTATTTATTCTTGCCTATCTTGATCAATATAGTAAATGTATCTATTGGAGAATGTAAAATATAGTGTTTACCTCAGGGAACATATTATGTATTTAATCATAAAACGTGTAATTATTGGATATTAAATTAAAAACTGTATCATGATATAATGCTTAAAAGGGATACCTGGTTTTAATCAATGCAGGTTCTGTTATCTATATTTTCTATTGCAGCATTACAATTATCACATTTAGGAATTCAATATATTCAAAATGAAGAAAATAGTTTGAAAAAATGCTAAATCTAACGATTTGTAGAATATATTTAACAGCAAGCTTTTGAAGGAAAATACAACAACAACATTAATAATATTAATAAACTGCATGTGACAATACTTGTTTCTAGCAACAGACTTAATAGTGTTGCAGCAGTATTTCTGCTCTAAAATAAGACTGAGCATGTTTTCATTATTCCTGCAATTTGTTTTGAGCGCTGGGAAATATGGGTGACAGCGTTTTGACGCTCCACATCATTTACTTCCTCATTAAACTTCCCTTTGAATCCCCACATACTCAATTATGGGAATGATTTGTTGCCCAAACTATTGCTTGTTATGCGCTTATTAAGCATTTCATTAAAGACTCTATTTCGTTTCTAATCAACAAGCGCACTTAGCTTTTGAAAAGCCAAAATAATTGACTTATCAAAATAAATCCCATGATTTGTCATTTGTTAATCAGTCCATTTAGATGGCCTATATCATATTACCCAGGCCAGTGATTTGCAAACGATTTGAGTATGCTTCCTGTTTAATGGCATGGAAAAAATAAAGGGGCGATAATTCAATTTCACACCAATACCTCGGGTAATTGAGATGTCTTTGATTGAACGCTGGAATGTTGTAAATGTAAAAGGCGCAGTTTTATCTAAGTTTTACAGAGGAGTGAACGGCAGGCAGGAGCACTGATACCGCCGCTCACACGATGAAATTATTTTGATTTTAAAGTCATGCAGAGGTCAGGGTGAGAGGGGTAGTGATGCTATCTGACTGAAGGTGTGTGTGTGTTCCATTTAAAGGCAACAAAAAAACACTCCAATAATGTGATTTAAGTATTTTTGTTAAATAAGCTTATTTAGACCTCCTCGTCTTGAGTAGGCTATCTTATTCTATTTTAATGCTAAATATATATTTTTTAACACACACTTATAATAATATAATGATAATGTAGCTGCTAAAAATAATAACATAAGTGTTGAATAGCAATGATTTGGATAGTCAATATGAGGTGGATGGATCACTTAACTAATTTATAAATGTGGTTATCAAACTAACAAAGTAACGTAATAAAAAATGCAACTAATCTATTAAGAAATGCACATCACTTGTGCAGTTATGCTGCCAAGTCTATTAAATAGATAAAGCAGGTTTTATGAGATTTTTTCAATATATTGTCATTTAGATGAAGATTTAAAATTATAAAGCACAAAGTCAGGAAAGTAACCTAGTGATTTTAGAACAATTTAACAATTATTAGTATAAGACATTAGTGAAAATAATAAATAGCCTAATTATAGCACATTTATTAATGTCATAAATCTATAATTATTAAACTACATAATAACGTTGATTATAATTTGTCGACAAGCATTATAGTTCCTATAACAGTAAAGCGGTTTTAAAATTAGCGCATTGATATTAAACCAAGAGTAATGCAGTCACAGGTGTGTGTTTAAGTCATCCTGCGGTTAATAGCCAATCAGAACCGAGTTTCGGAATTGTTCAACAGTCCACTGATGTGCCGAAACACTTGGACTTCAACCAAAACACACTCTTCTTATCTGATTTACAGTCATTTGAATATTAACAGAGGGAATAAAGTTTCATATGTGTTATTTCAAACAACCTTAAATCGTTAGGCGTCATTTCCGAGTGACTTTGAATCGATGTAAGTCCTTCTTTTGAAAGACTAACAATATGGCCCCCCGCTAGGCTGGCGACAACGTTTTCTTTTTTTCTCAGCCGCACGAGGTTTTTTTTATCATCACCGTGGGACACATTCATCCAGCCTGTCAGCCGGGGAGAGGTGAGGGAGATGAATGGCGAATAAAGTTCACTATAAGCGGTGGATCTGATTGACTTACAGAGTTAATAATTCGAAAACTATTCCCTGCTCTTCTTCTCTTCCTACAAGCCGTATGAAGTCGTTTAATCGTTGAAGCTTTAAATGCATTTATCACCGGTCCGGGACCCAGCCAGCCAGTCTTCACGTGGAGTCTGTTTCTTCTCCGAGCTGCTGCTGTTTCCATGCTGTTCACCGAGGCTGCAGGGGGACGAGCTGCTTTAACTTAAAATACTGTTGAGTCTGTATGAAACAAATAAATAAAATGGAATGCTGGAACGTTTTACTAAATATGCATGGCTACAACTTTATGTAATTTACATAATACTTAATTCATAGTTCATATTCTTATATTTTGACTGACTTATAATAACTGTTTATGGCAATATTTGAGTTAGTAAAACATGCTATTATAGAAAATCACTATGATGTGTTTTTATTAAACTTTAATAGATTTTCTGATTATTAAAACTATGATAATTATTTCTAAATGCCATAATCGGTGACATATACCTGTGGATGATTTGATTGTATCATCTTACATTTGATGCAAATGGTATTTCTTAAAATATAAAATGCAGTATTTAATATTCAAACAGACACTTATAATATAGTAGGTAGGCCTATTACAAGGTTTCTTTTTGTGTCTTCGGATTAAATGAACATAAACTGGTTCGGGGGTGACTTTTGGACTTGGGACACATACACCTGCCAAATGGACTGAAGCTGGTCTGCAGGCGGACCTGTGAGCCAGAGTGTGAATGGCATGTTGAAGCTTAAATGACCGAGAGGCATTGTTACTTACTGGCAGCAAAGTGCTCCGATTCGCCTGATTGCGCTAATTGCTTTGAAATAAGATACATTATGTATAATTATGCAGACCTCGAGATAGACTGCAGGCTGTTTCCTATCATCTCCCCGAGGTGCATCATAAAGTTAACATTTTCCTAAAACCACTGAAATGTTAAACTTTTTTTTCCTTTATAAAATGTGACAAACAAATTCACTTCTAAAATTGTAAGCTGCAACACATTTTACCACATTTAAAATATGACCAGGGTTTAGGATTCATACTCACGTGAGTGCATTGTCCCCCCACGAAAGTCTCACCAAGTGCAAATATTTTTCGCCTGAAAATGCCTTTTGACATCGACCCTCCCTTTTATGTCTTTACAGTCTAAATTGACAGACCTTGCATGAAAAGGGTTAAGACAACTTTGAGAGGAGGCAACAATGGGCCTTTGTGCGAGAGTCCCTGCCTCCTGACTGGGAATCAAAGTAGTTTATAAAGTGAAATAAAGGCCCGATGAGCCTAACAGTTGTTTTGTACCTCAGCTCGGCCCTCATTTGTTGCCTTGGGATTTAAATAAAACGGTATGGTAATCGCCTTCTTCATGGCACATCAGTCTTCTTAAAGGCCACTGTTTGGGATGCTAATTGCCAGCAACGTTGTTTTCCAGCACCACTGTCCCTCTGTTCACAAGGCAAATAAAGTGGAGACAAAATAACAAACAGGTTAAATAGAGGCTCATCAAAATCAACTTCTGGGCAAGTTAATAAATCATCAAGTAAAGAAAAGTTAGAAGTGAAGCAGACATTATAAATAAAACAAATATTATTTCATTATTGCATGAAGTATTTTTTCATCAACTTCATTATATTATCAAATCAGAAGTCAGGGAAACACAGTGGGAATAGTAGCCCTATAACATATCTGCAGTGTTTCGGAATCAATATGATTTATGGGTTTCTGAACGAGTACACATCAGCAGGAACAATTAGCAGGCTACGCGTTGTTGCTGCACGTTAACAAACTGCACACGTTAATGCGTCTCATGTGTGCCTATTTGTGTTTACGCACACACGTTTAACGAGTTGGTGTTGGAGGACGGGTTAAGTGTTCCAGCCCCGAGCTGAGGGGACTTCAGACGGACGTGGCGGCCCCGGAGACTCCGGTGACTTCAAAGCTTTTCGGAGCAATGCCACTCGTTCCAGGTTAGAGGCTTTAAGTGTTTCCAAACACACCGCAGCTGCACGTGGAGGCCCTACCTGCACACACACAGGATGTGCTGCTGAGGAAATGATAAATTAAGACTTGTGTTAAGTTTTTTTTTCCTACAAAGAAGGTTATCTGTTGTCAAATGCAAAACGACTATTAGGAAACACCTGAGGCTGCAATTTAAATATGAACGTGGAAACTGGAAATCACTCTATGCCTGTTGTTCAAGAAGACGCATTTTCAAAGAGATAACTTGTATTGATTTATTATCCTAATACATGTCACATTTTATATTTATAAGAGTAACAAAAATAATTGTATTTGATTCCACTTCCTCTCAAATTACCATAATAAAAAAACCTCTCAAAATAGCGAATTATTTACCTTATCGTGTCATCTTTATTGCTCATGGATGCAAAGCAGGTAAGTATGTGCCAGGTAAAATAACAGTGTCACTTTGAAATGTTAATTGCAATATTCAAGCCAGGAAAAACATTTATGATTTCTATGCTATAGGCAACAGCACAGTAAGATTAAACTTTATGAGGCAGTGGTTTGGGGTCCACGTACCCCTGTGGTCCTGCAAAGGGTTTATTCATTCCCTTTGGTAACGTTATGGCACAGTGACAGACAGATTATGAGGACGATTGGTTTGAGGTCTCACAACCACCCACTGTATTTAACGCCTCACATACTCCTGCACAAAAAGCAAAAAAACACCTCCTCAGACAGGGATCTGTGGTCCAGTGCAGATGTTGGGAAACACATCGAGGAACCCTTTTCGGTGAAGGGATGCTGACCTTTTCTTCAGAAGAGTCTTACTTTTACACCGACCATAGTGCTCATTTGAATAGATGGAAATGGTGTGCGATCGGCTGGGAAAAAGCTAATTTTTCAGGCTGAATGGCTCAGTGTCCCTGGGCTAGGGCGGGCAGCGGAGGAGGCGGTGCTGCGCTCTCGGTGCGGGTTCAACTCCTTCAATAGTCTCCCTAAAGCCGGGCGCTTTGATCCGAGCGCTGCTGGCGCCTAAAAACAACATAACTTGTCTGCCCATTAGGGAGACTGACAAATCGTGACAGATTGTTTATGCTTGGCAATTAGCGACGCAGACGCTTTCATGAGAACTGACTTCACAGCAAAAAAGGTGAAAAATATATAGGCATTTCAAATAATTTAAATGAGAATATGTTTTTGGTATGAATTCAAAATGTATTTCACCTTGCCCATATATCCAGATTAGCCTATTATTTTCTGCAATGAATACAACAACAACAAAAATCCCCTATTTTTAAGCACTGTGCGTAATGGGGAGGTAAATAGCATACCCAGGTAAATCAATGACAGTCCTGGGTTAGATCTCTCCCTGGCTCCACGGTGCCTCCTCCCCCTTGCCCCCGCGACTCCACATCATTTTTGACTTTAATGGATGTAGTCAAAGGGGGAAAATCGTACTGATCCCTCCCCCAAGCCCGATAATTACGCCTAAATGACTGCGAAGGCCTGTGTGTTTCAATCTGATTAGAGCCCCGCAGCCATCAATAAACAGCGCGCTGCAAGAGGTTCATCACATAAAGAGGCAGCAGTAAACTGTTGTGCAACATTCAAGACTCACTCCAGCCAGATTTAGCACATGGCCAAAAGCAGTCATCATGTGAATAAAGCATGTCAAACTGTTTAGGAAAGAAAAGTTATAAAAGAGCAGAAATAAGAATAGAAATGCCTACTGCTTTTATAAAATGTCAATAACTTAATGGGAGGATAATTATAGGGTATGCATCATTTTTGTGGGATTTAGTCTTAATGAAACCACGGCCCATTAAGAGTGGGTTGTGTTTATGTTCATCTGAAGTTTTTTTTTCTGTTACTATTGTTAACTTCCCCACTGTGATTCTTTCTTTTTTTTTTGAAGTCCAGGTCCAGCCCTTCTCGCCCCTGATTGGCCGCCTCTCTCTCCACGCCTGCCTTATTATATCCCTGCACTCCAATTTGGTCACATAAACATGAGGATACCGTCACCTTAGGGCGCAGCGCAGTAACTTTGCTTAACTCTTTGCACTGTACCCACGAGAGTCAACTAGTGCCATTCGGACCTGTATGGCCCCATCGATCGCCATGTCAGCTTTAACCGCTGCTTTGAAAACCGAAGAGCTTCCCCCCCGCTCAGTGCTCGTCAGCCGGGTCGAGATGCAGACCAGCCTGAGTCCCGTGGAGGAGCCCGTGAAGCCCAAAGTAGCTATTTTGCCCTTCAGCGTCGAGGCGTTGATGGCCGATAGGAAACCCAGCAGAGAGGTGGTATCACCGGATGCCCTGTCCGTTCCCGGGACGTCACATGTGCTGGGGAAGGGCATTAGGATGGGCTCGTTCGGTAGTCTGGATACTCCTGCTTTACCCATGAGCTCCCCGTTTTCGGTGGGCGACATCATGAACATGTCTGACGACGTGTTGATAAAACCCGAGAGCCCGGACAGTAACGAGAGAAATTCATGGCTACAGAGTCCCCGTTTTTCTCCGACGCCTCCACGTAAGTTTGTTGTCAGTGCATGATATAGTTAATAGGCTATCAATATTCAATATGTTTAGGGTTGTGCTTGTGTTTGAACTTTTATAAAATATAATATATTTGTCATTGCGTATTACAATCCATGGTGCTAAATGTTCATGATTTTAATTGTGTTATGTCTATTTACAGGAAGGCTGAGTCCTCCTGCGTGTCCCCTGCGTAAACACAAGACGAACAGAAAGCCCCGGACCCCCTTCACCACGTCCCAGCTGCTGGCTCTGGAGAGGAAGTTCCGGCAGAAGCAGTACCTTTCCATCGCCGAGCGCGCAGAGTTCTCCAGCTCCCTTAACCTGACGGAAACACAGGTGAAAATCTGGTTTCAGAACAGGAGGGCCAAAGCCAAGCGGCTGCAGGAGGCAGAACTTGAAAAATTGAAAATGGCAGCTAAACCTATGCTGCCTCCAGCTTTCGGGATTTCCTTTCCTCTCGGTGCGCACCCCGCGTCCTATGGCTCGCACCCGTTCCACAGGCACTCGCTGCCGGTTTCCCCCATGGGACTGTACGCCGCGCACGTCGGATACAGTATGTACCACCTCGCTTGAAATGGATGAAGGACAAGGGGAAAGTGCAGTGGGACAAAAGGGGGTTTAGACTACTTTCTGAGGGCTCCGAGCAAGAAGAGGGGCCCGAGGACAGGTGACTTTTTACTAAATAAAGAGGCATCCTGGCGGTGAGCTCAGTGTCAAGTCCTGTCAGGGGGCCAAGACCTCCAAACTGACCCCCTTCTGAGGAGCTTGACGTTTATCCCTTCTCTTGACCTCGCCAGTAAGTTCACACACTGCAAAAATAATCCAACTTTATTAGTCACTTAATTTTGAGTCTTAAATCTGTTTTTTGTCAGTTTACTTAATTATAATGCCAATCAATAGATATCTTATTTCAGAAAGTAATCTGAGAGTGAGACCAAATGACTTTAAGGTGGAAATGTTTGCGTTGAAGAAGTGGACAACATTGCAGTAGGTGAAGTGTGGACAGTAAAGTATGGACAGTCTCTGTGCTACAATGTGTGAAAGATAGCCCCATCATACCGTCAGGTAGAAGGGCTATTAAACCAGCTTCTATGAGTAAGTGGGACTCCGCTCAGCATGACATTTTGCCCCAACAAACTTATTTTAGGATTTCCTCAGTGGTCTGCTGTCACACTGCAAAAAAACAAACACTTTCGTATCAATGCGTAATGCTCTTTGGAGAACCCCAGCATTTGTTTTTATAACAACACTGTCTGTTGTTGGAATGATTCCCTTCGGAAGGGATATGTGTACTGTAAAATATTGTATATATTTGAAGAATATCCTCATTTATATTATGAATATATTTGTGACATAACTTAACAATAAATTGTTTATTCTTTTTCATTAAGCATTTGTTCGTTTTGACTGACACTCGCATGGTGGCTTTATATTTTTGCAAACTGCTTATAATATATATATTTTTTTTACAATTTTAGTAGTTTTAGTTGTAGTTTAGTTTATATATATTTTTTATGATTCTATATCTATTTTAGGATCAAGTCTGGGCCTGAGTCTTGTAAAATATTGGACATAGCCTCTTGAGACAAACAATTTCATGGGAAAATATACACAAATGGAATTATATTTACCAGGCCGGTTCAAATCATGTTAAAAAATAGGAATATCAAACAGCACATTTGAAATATTATCCTATTTGAAATGTCATGGAGACTTTTATGGATTTTTTAGGATTTATGTGACCCATGCCATAACAATATTGACAACATAATGTCTTAAATTCAAACCTTTCTGCAGCAGGTATTTCAGCCATGCAGTGCTGATGTGCAGTGTGCATTTAAACTTGTCAAATGTTATTTAAAGGAATGTCTTGCTACAGCTGCTGCCTATTGCTTTGAAACAACTAACCTAGATTTGGTTGGCGCCAGCAGAGTTTAGGGGGTGAAGATGTTGAGGAGGGGGGGCTGACAACCAGTTGTGCTGACTTCAAAACACACCGATAAATATTGAAGATCACTTCTTCTCTGGGCTAAATCGCATGTAAACAATCTACAAGGGTGTTATTATGGAGTGTTTAGGGTGTAAACTGAGCTAGGTGACACCCCATTATGGAGAATATAGGGTGTTACAACCATGTGTACAAGCATATTATCTGGGGCACATAAAGAAAAGATTTCCTCCTTCAGATGAGTCATTTTCTGCCATCAGGAAGACTTAAACGACAAAACAGGGATAGGGAGACAATTACAGACATGCACTCCACCACGGCAGTTTTAAAATGCTTTCTCTCGAGTTCTGTGCCATTCAGGCAGGGGTTAAATTGGAGTAAAATAATTGCTGTAATGAGCAAAGGCAATCTGCCGCAGACGGAGGCCGGCTCCAGCGAGGCTGTAGCTCCAGGCAAGGCGGAACTTTTATCATTCCTAAAATGTCAACGGGGGACTGGGACGGGCAACACTCCTGACTCTGCTGTGATTTCCTCTGCGCTGACACGCTGCTGTCCTGCAGTCAGGGCTGGGAGTTAGACATTTACTCAAAGATTGTACTTAGAAGAACATAGTATGTCAAAAAAGTACTCGAGTATTTCCATTTTATGATTTTTTTTTTACTACACTACAATTATCTAACACTCGGTTGGTTCCTTTTCAATAACAATAAACACACGATGTGCATTAAGATATGATGCAGTAATTTATTATAATCCACATCGTTTAATAGGTATCTTAAATTGGATGACAAACTATAAGATTACAATGCTTTTACAGTGATATAAAAAAAGTCACAATAACATAGTTCAGTGAAAATAAATGTTCTCTGTAATGACTTTTTCTTTTGATAGATTAAATATAAC
This sequence comes from Notothenia coriiceps, assembly GCF_000735185.1. Taxonomy (NCBI): domain Eukaryota; kingdom Metazoa; phylum Chordata; class Actinopteri; order Perciformes; family Nototheniidae; genus Notothenia; species Notothenia coriiceps. The sequence goes on from NW_011366793.1 coordinate 155,985, forward strand.
ATACTTAGCTCATAGTTACATAAATAACATTTTGAATTCAATTTAATATTTCTACTTTTACTTAAGGGTCTGGGTACCTTTTCCACAACTGCTCTGATAGTGTAATTTAATCTTTTTTTCCTTTTTTTTTTTCTTTTTTTTTAATATAACACGGTATTAAATTAAATTGAGAGTGCATTTTCCTCTCACAATCTCCGCTCCTCTATGTCTAGGAAGCATGAATTAATACATAATCCCTAACAATGCGTTTAAATCACATGGATGGACGCACTATCTGAAAAGAAGAGAAACTTGACACAAAAGAGCCAAAGGGGATCTGTCTATTCTTTCAACTCTTTCTTTCTTTTGTCTGCCACCCTCAATCTCGCCAGGACTTCAACAGAAAACAAAACTCACTTGTTTATATCATCCAAAAGATCACACGACGCTGTTTGACTCTGTAGTTAAAAGCCCTTGATCCCAAATAAAAGGGAAAATGGGCTATTAGAAGTCTGCTCTGCAGCTCGGATACATGGTTATTAAGGCAGAGGATTTAGGGGATGTTTAATCGACATTTAACCTTTATTATCCTGTTTTTCTCCATAAGATGTAGGCCTAAAGAGGACACGAAATTAGACTTTACGAGACAAATGATTAGCCTATAGGTTATTCAAGAAAATATAGCCATTTTTTTTTTAAATCTCTGAATATTTTTAAACAAACATTGTTTAGAAAAACTTGTATTGTTTAGCAAAACGTAAATTGTGAAGACCCATAATGTGATTTTTTTTCTGTTGAAATCGGTTTCCCTAAAAAAAACAATTTGCACAAATATATATTTAAATATTAACATAAACAAGTAGAGGATTTAACCTTTATGCTACTTGATCATTAATTACGTTTTATACTAAAAATAATATAGTTTTACCATAATGATTTGAAACCAGTTAATGTAATGAAGACAAATAGAAATGTAACGCTATTTGTTCTGCATTGGTTATTATCGGTAGCATTTTGTAATTTAATACAAAATATTAGACACAATATTGTCAGTTTTATAGGGTAATGAATCGAATATTTACCAAACAAGTGCATTATTATAATATGAAATGCGGAGGAAAGATGAATTCACATAATTTTCAAGACAAAATCCTTTGAATACACAAGTTATTTTTTCTTGTTTCCAGATACCACACTACCACCTTCTGTTCGGAGTTGGAGTAGCCCTAAATAAAAACAATCTTTTTCGTTTCGAAAAACAAGTTTAAAGCTGGAAAATATACATTGAAAAAAAAATACCGCCCTTTAATCTACTCAACTAAATATTAATTTAATCCAGCTAAACCTAAATTAATAACATTAATATCCCTCAGCAAACATTGGATTTAGGCATCATGTTTAATTTAGGAAAATCCGAACAGTGAGTGAACAAACCAAATCAATAATAATTGTTTTAAAATAAGAAAATTATTATTCGCAATGATCATTTGCAGCAACAAAAAAAACGTAGGCTACTTTTTATGAGCAGCCGCCGAAACGAACTTGTTAAGATGCTGTGATTTCCCCTTCAGTCTCATGATGAGATTTAATCTGTTCTCGTTTTAAAGGGCAAATAAAAGTTACATTTCGCCATTAATTATTCGTCAGACTCTGATTCATAATAGAGTAGGAGGAGGAATGGTTAATATTTCCATTCAAAATACAAGTAGGCCTACTACAACTAATATAATGGACAACCAACCTGAACGCACAGTCACGTGTTTGCTCTGCATCACATTATGCGACGGACTCATGCAGCAAGAATGTTATAAATCAATGTTCACTAACCAGCAGAGATATCATCACCAGTCTCCTGCGGCGGCGTGTATCAAAAGGACATAATGTCAACCTCCTGCAGAAACCAGATGTTCTTACAGAAATATTATAGAAAGGTAATATATAGAAAAACAAAAGGAATGCAAGTTCAGACTGTCATGGACAAAGTCAAATTAAGAATATAGGAAATAAGATTTGGTTGAACTTTTTTGTTTGGCCGCATATCAAGGGGATGAACGTTTTAACAATATATTGAGTTATAAACACTGCTTATACCATTTATCACTACTTACCTGATGTGTTGATCAGCATGAGTCACTCTGTAATAGCAACCTACAAGTAGAGCTTACATTTTAAAATGACTCATCATAAACCTCTTCATTGTGTGCTTGTAAGTCCTGCAATATCCTCTAGGGGGCAGGGGTGTCATGGTTGATTTGGATTCATTTGAGAATTTGGCCACTGACAATATTGACTTCTGATATATCAATAAGGTAATCTCCCATTGATCATAACTGACGTTTGATGAACTTGTTAGACCTTTGCTATCAGAATTCCTCCACTGACCCTTCATTAAACACCTCAGTGTGCAAACCAATGGAACAGTTGAGCGTTTATTTAGTAGGCCTGGCTCTCAGGAGGGGAAGCTTTGTTCTAATATGTGAGAGTTTAGGACCTCAACCAAATTTGCTCAGCAGCGTAATTACAAATGCGTGCCAAAAATCTATTGGAAATTAAAGTGGGAAAAACATTTTCTTATGTGGACTAATGAGGCAACATTTCTCTTAAGATGCAATAAAAGTGCTAAATGATGGAAAATTGCCTGGAAAGCCACATAAACAAAATTGCATAACCAATGCTTTAATGTAAATGGGGTTCTGATCTGTCCTTTACAAGGTAATTTATTTCACCAAAGCAGAGAATGATTGCTGTCACCCTTCGGCTAAGTTGTTGTTGTTTTTATTGTGCAGCATTTTTGGTGCTGTGTCCCAGAACATTATGCTTTGTTAAATTACCTGACCGCCTGCGGTCTTAATGTTCTGTTCTCGTTTCGCCTTAATGAACAAAATAAAGTGGATTCTCCAGCCCTCTAATGATGATCAATAAGCACCGTAATTAAGCTTTATAAGCCCACTGTGGGCTGATTTCTTAACAAGCCACATGCTGCTGAGCTCACTAACATTCCTGTTTTTGTTGGGGTTAGTTCATTAACATTGAGCGGTTCAGACCTGATAGTTTAGAACTGCAACAACTTGATTCTTGGCTCAGGATATGTTCTTGAAACATGGGTTTCAAATTAAACTGCTGGCTGTTAAATGATTATAAACTATAGTTAGTATGTGTTGTCAGATTTAAATAATCTTCTGGACAGGACTGATGGAGCTGTGAGAGTTTTTTTAGTACCAGTTTTGATCCAGTTTTCTGCCATTATTGTGATATTAGAACAATACAATATTGTGCAATTAGAAATACAGGTTTGCTGCTTCAAATACCGCAACATTATTACAATTTTGAGGGTCTGTCATTCATGTCCTTGTCTATTTAATAAAACGTATATATATATTTTGTTTTAGTGCATTTGGTTCTCCTAATAAAAATACTGTTAATTAGTTCTCATCACAGCAGGCTATACTTTGAACCTTTTCAACAAAATGGCTTCAGATTTCATTCTTTTTTGACATGTTTTTTGCTGCGTCTCACCTATAAAATCTGGAAATTAAAATCTCTGAATTGATATTAATTACAGAATCAAACACAAAGAGAGAAACATCTTCAGTCTGTCAGGGTCACCTACAGTTTATTGTACTGATTTATCAGCAGCATAAAATAGTAGAAATATATTCTTGTCTGATGTGGCAACATGAAACTAAAACAAATAGCACCACCTTGTGACAGATCAAGGCACTGTCATACACCGTGTGAGGATAAACATTCAGTATCTAAATGGATGACCTTTACATGGATGGCCTCTTATTCCTGAAGTGCCTGATGAGCCTCATCCAGGAACACTGCAGATCCTGGTTTTATGTTAACAACCCTAAAGATGACAGAGCATTTCAACTGTGCCCAGCAGGTTTTCAGCATTCTTGCATCCTGCACAATGCAACACTATGTAATCTTGCATATGTAGCAGGCTGCAGGCCTAACACATGAAAAAGAAATGGCACAACAGCTACAGTGTATGGGCAATTTGGGGAATGGGCAAATTAACAGTATATTGCTGCATTTCTGAAATGCAGAATATGTTGACAAAACCAAGGAAAGCAAGACCAAGGACAGCAAAGCAACGCACATTAAAGCAAAGAATAGCAAAGCGACGAACAGCCATGCAACAAACAGCAAAGCAGCAAACAGCAAAGAAACAAACGGCAAAGCGATGAATAGCAAAGCAGCACCAGAACCTTTGGCTGCTTATTGGATAGATGTCTCAGCAAATTGCAAACATGCATTTTATTCACGTAGACAATCTATCAAATAAAGAACTAATGTCTGCCATCAGAAAGGCAATTTTAAAGACAAATCACACACACAAACACATATATTCTGCATTTGATTTTTTTCTTTCAATAAATCAAATGCTGGCAGGCAGTCAAGTTATGATTTAAAGTATTTTAATAAACTGTCGACGTAAAGACACTGGAGATATCAGGGAAGCCTATTCAGCCAACAACTCATAGCATTTCTCAGCAATAAGGTTTTGACCAAAAGAAAATCTGGTTTATTGTTCAGGATAGACTTCATATAACAAAAAATGCAGTAATCCAAAATGATAAACCACTGCGCTGACATGAGGGGTTACAAAAAAAACACCGTAAATATGAGGTCAAAGTTCTCAGTCTGTGATGGGTAAGAGCAACTTTTGTTACATAATTAAGGTCTAAAAAGCTTTAAAGATCGAGCAAATGATTTTCTGCATGCAAATTACACAGTCTGACCATCAGAGGGCATCAGAGTCCATACATTATATCAGAAACAAGAATTCCCAAACTCAGCATGTCATAACACTGTTGTCAAAATAATGGCAACTACTCTGTTATGTGTGTGAGTGGGAACTGTGGTTTGTGTGAAAACCACACAGCTTCACTTATAGTTCATCAATCACATTTTAAAAACACAACAGCCAGTTACTTGTGTTTGACCCGGAATAAGATTCCTGGAAATGCAACTGTCTTTTCGTCCAGTGGTGTCAAGACTTCATAAATTGCATCAGTTAATCAAATGCAGTGAAAATCAGAGCATCAGTCAAAATACAAAATAACTCTCCTGTGTAAAAAAAAAACAACAACTAGAAAAAGGAGATCCTGTGGATTCACAGACCTCATATATTTTGTTCCAGGAATCAGTCGGCAAACATTGTGGGAATAACTTCAAAGAATATAACAAGCAAAGGCTGTTAGATTAAAGAGACGTTTTATTACAAAATGAGAAACACATATATACTGTGTAAATAAAAACAGGCATGTTTCTAATATTTCCATGACAGTGGGGGCTCTATATGTTCTACCCATTCTGCTTAAATCCAAGTACATTTTCTTCAGTTTAAGTACAAACAGCAGCACTGTAGTTACTTCTTTGGTATAAAAAAGTTTCTATATGTGCTTCTTAGTGTGCCAAAGCCATGCTTATGACATCTATTTCTATGTCACATTCTCAACCACCATGTTCAAATCAGCAAATGTTTACAAAATGCTGTACAATGCTCCTCTAAGACAGGTTGGTGAGACCAAGGGTTATGGCAACACAGCATTTCTTTCTTAATGACACTTGAACCTTTGATCAGCCTTGGTAAGTAAGCAGCTGTAAAGCCCTGGCTCAAAAGCATCTCTTATTGGTTTATTATTTTAAGGTTTTCATCGGCATGGTTGGCATTCAGCAAATTTCCTGTGGAAAGTCCTGCACTCCTTGCTGGAATGCAGCCACACATGTCCACTAACATGGGTCTGCAGCTACGAGCCAACTAGGTACGGCGTGAAACAGCACGGAATGTATTGTTAATGATGCATGTGGGCTGCAGTGTGTATTGTACATGTGTTATTATATTGCTGAGGTGTTTTTAGGAATGTAACATACTGCTCAACTCTCCTCCTGCAGTAGCAGCAGCCGGTCCTCTGCATAGTAAGGGCGACTGTGTCCAGTGTCAATACCCTCACAGTCATCTGTGAAAAACACCAAGTCCTGCCAACAAAATGAAAACATGAGATCTAGACACTCAGGTCTGGGAACAAAGAATGTTAAGGTCAAAAATACTGCAGGGCGCTTCAGATGCTCTCACCCGCCAACAGATTCTGGTGATGATGTTGTACAAGCTCTCGATTTTACGTTTCAGCAGAGCCATCCTGGGACGATCTCTGCAGTATGGGTTTGGATGGTTCAGCACCACGTAGAGAAAATCACGAAGCTTGGTTGTGATGCATGAGTTCTAGAAAGATAAACCAGCAGTTTAATAACAAACAGTGCTCTCTTCGGCTACAGACACATCTTCTAGTGAATCATTTTTACATTACCCTTATCAGAGCTTTAGGTTTTGCACAACAGACCGTACACTTTTTTGTAAAGGGTTTTATAAACCTAAACATGCAAACAAAGGGCCAAGGATCCATATCAGATAGCATCTTGTCAGGGCTCCAACTAACGATTATTTTTACAATAATAATAATGAAATATTATTCAAAATTGTCCCAGTAAAAGTTAACTGAGATGGTTTTAAACATTATGTCTGTCCAATACCCACACACTGTATATTCACGTTATAGGCCACATGATATGAATCTAAGAAAGAAAATGTAATATCTATATTTGAGTGCTTGAGAAAAACATTTTTTGGCCATTTTTTAATAACAAATGACTTGGGTGATTAATCGATTATCAGAAAGGTTAATGATTAGTTGTCTTTTATATTGACTAATATATTAGTCGACTAACCGAACGTTGCAGATCTACCTTGAATGCAATTAGCACCTTGCACACTGTGGCAGCTACAGCTCTTATCTCACCGGGATTGTGTCACCCACCCTGTTGACTATGTATTAAATGTTTTAATACAAAACAAATGTCAAGCAAACAACTCGGTTTCATACGAACCCCTTTAACCCTCCATGTGTCCCAACCATAGGTCCCGACACCACATCACAACATTGTTTATAACTTACGTGCACATCAATGAAGATCGTGGGTAGAATCTCAGCACACGTTTTCTGCAACCCAACAAACAGGATCATTATTGATGATATACATAACACGTGACGTCCTACCAGTCTGCAAAGCCTCGTCTGCAGAATGTGTCAAATCTCCTACCGTGCGATGGAACGTGTGAATCTTATCCAGCAGGGTCATGACTTCTTTGCCGAGGCCGAGCGCTCGGGAGTAGCAGGTCGGCGGCGCGCACTCCGTCAGCCACACCGAGCTGAAGAAACACACGAGGGTGGCGAGTCCCAGCCTCATGTCGGATGATAACACTGCTGCTGCTGCTGTAAACTGTGTCACAGGGAACCGGTTTTCAAATAGTCAAGAGGAGGACCTGCAGCAGTTTTAAGGATGGAGTGGTGGAGGGAAAAAAAGCGATGGACGATGACGCGCAGCGGGAGTGAGGAAAACATTTGGGGGTCTGCTGTGTTCATGCACGCTCCAAATACCACGGATGGTTGAGTCTCTCCTGCTGATAAACAGCCACAAATTCACTAGAATCACGATATTAATGACAGCTTATAATAATCACTTAGGGTCAACAACATGTCAAAAATAAAGGATGGATCTCCAGCCTTGATTTGTGTTGTAAAGGTCATTAAGAGGAAGATACACGTGTTTATTTAGAAAAAAATACATTGACGCTGATGCACATGAAATAACTTGGAATTTGGATACATTTAATTATTCTGTACATCTTGAATCAAGGCATACAATTCTCACTTCAAACCAGAAAAAGTGTCTGATATCTGGAGTTTTGAACATCAATAAAAACACTTTTTAATGTGAATACAGTACACATTAATGAAAACACATTTGTATACTGTAACCTTTTCAGTAAAAAGAGTCCAAACTTTTGTGGACAATTTAAAAGATGTACATTCAAGAGACAATTGTAACCTGTATACAAACATAATGTAAAATCCAGAAGGGTACTTTGGCAAAGCAGAAATACACCTATTGGCAAATCCCTTCCAAAATGTTATAGGTTTTTCCTCAGCACATGCTACAAGCGGCCATCAAGTTTCGTTAACATTTGGGCAGCAGATTTATCATCATCCTGCTGCCAGTAAAAAACTAAAAACACAACTTCTTTGGCTGAGGTAATAATAAACTGTTCAACCACAACCACCATGCAACGGACATTTCTAAAAAGGCACAGAGAAAGTTTAGCTAAACAGCACAACTATTGATTTATTTGAGATGTCAGCATTATATACCATGATATAGTACCATCATCATAGAAAATCTTGTGGACGACAATGTTTTTCAGACTCAAGGTAGTTGTGTCGGAGCCACAGAGCCTTTCTTCAGATTGAGAAAGTTCCTTTTCTTTTTTCTTTTAGGAGCCCCTACGATGTCACATGGTTCAGGCGGGTCCCTGAACACAAACAGCCTCTCTCCTGTAGCGTGGACGCCCAGCACTGAGCTGGCAGACGCTGGCATCATGTCTTCCTCTGCTGTGCTTTGTAATGTTTCTTTTGCAGTGTCATTTAGCGGCTTACTAACTGTGTTTTCAGTCACGGTTGATTTATCAATTGGACGTTGTGCTTTAGTACGAGTGTCCTCCTTTCCTTCCTCTCCAACCAGCAGTGGTGCAACATCTCTTGGAGCCAGGAGAGGAGATCTGGGGAGCAGTTTTTCCATCAAACGTTGCCTCTTTTCCAGGAGTCTGTGAACATTTGGAGCACAAAGGAGCTGTTGTGAGTGGGAGTGTTGAAGTGCTTACCTCATCCATGTGGTCACTGCAGCACAGCCATGTAACTGAGCGAAGGCACATGATACATCAATAAAGGATATTTTATGATGTGGCTGATCACTGAACTAAAAAATGAGTCCTAATGATGTTGTTAAATAAAGTCTTTATATAACAGCTCGTTGCAAAACATAGACATGAGGTGAACTCACCTCTCTCTTTCCACAGTGCAGCTTGGCATAGTTGGCATATTTGTATGCACCACTTCTTCCCTCAGTTTGACAGGGAGAACTCTGTTCACCCCCCCGGCACACCTGGTCAAGAAGTCATCAATATATTATAAAACCCGTAACTGCGATACGATCTCTGCAGACAATGTTGGGCTTTGATAAGAAATTCTGATACGGTGTAATAACTTCTTATTGGCTTGAAAGGGAGAGCTCTGTGATCTTTTCCATTAAATTAAAAGATAACATATTTACCTCTTTCATAGTAGGGTACATCATGTGAAGCCTGTCAAATTATTTAATAAGCACGGATCATTCCAACTGTAAAGTGTCACAAGGCCATTCTTCATTAGAGGATTTAATATTGCAGATTGAATCCAAAAAGAGGTAAACAGCGAATCATAATGCATTAGCATTTCTGTGAAATTCTAGTACTGGCTGTAAAAGTACAGCATCTATCACCGGATTACAATGCTCATTAAAGCATTACATTACATGTTACTTGTTAGACGCTTTTATCCAAAGCCACTTATATACTCAGTACTGTGGACAATCCCCACAGGAGCAATTTGGGGTGAAGTGTCTCAGGGACACAACGACATGCTGACTGCAGTGGGGTTTGAACCTGTGACCCCCTGATCCGAACACCAACGCACTAGTCCACTATGCCACACGCCACCCTAGCAACATTGATAAGTACATTTTTAGTCATCAATCGAGCTAATAGAGGACAATCCAATGATGATATGGTTTTGGTGTTTGACTAGATGCTGCAGACAAACATCTGAAAGCACTGACACATTTTAAATGATTGTGATGGGTCATTTGGGAGTTATTACTTTTATGTAAAAAATGTGCTTGGTAAAGTTGAACAAGTACGGCCATAGCAAGACAGATATGCCAGCCATTTGAATGGGGGAGCTTATTGGGGATAGATGTTGAGTCAAAGGAAATAAAAAAGGGAGAAGGTTGTGTTTCTGCAGAAACAGACACATAGCGGTTTCCCTGTTTCCCATTAGCAGGATTTAAAACAGTTGTAAAGAACCATTCAACTCTATGCTGCCAACAAAAAGCAGATACAAAAGACCTATTGTTCATCCTCTTGTCCTTTGGCCAGACCACTCCGACCCTCATGCATGAGACATTACTCATCAGAAAAGTAATCTAAACGCAGCGGAGGCCGACATTAGTGAATCAGGAAGACAGTTATATTGAATGATGAGTTTAATCATTTATCTCAACAATGTTGGATCAGAGAAAGTGACCCTTGCTGATCAGTTTTCACATTTCAAACAATGCTTAGAGATGGGTTGGTTCCGGCCAGCTGTGTTTGAACGCTGCTTTTATTTCATAACTGACTTCACTCACATGTTTTTCTAAACCACAGAATTGGAATCTCTGAGACTATGGTTGTGTACTTATGGAAAAGGGGTATTCACTATTGTTGGAACTATTTGATTCAATGTATTCTATTCTTTTTTCCCTGTAAAAAGGAGGGGGGAGGAGAAAACACATCATGGAGTAGTGCAAGCTTTACACACATTAGTTTGTGACTAAACTCTGTTTGCAAGCCGAGTAGAGCCAGAAAGACTTTTGTCTGATGCTGGGTAATCTTTATTCAATCTTAGATCTCCCTCACTCCTCCCAAACAGAGTTGAATCTCACTCAATCGTCCCACCCAGCTCCCTTGCAGTCATGATGGCCCCCAAGATAACCAAAAAAGGGATTTATCCTTCTCACATCCTGCCTAACTTTAGTATCATAACATACTGGGAAAGAAATTAATGGGCCGATGCTTCGGTTCAAAATGAAACCACGCTTTTGAATGGATGTCAGATTTTGAGCAATCAAAGGCCAAAATGCATCCCTTCAAAAGAATAGATTGGGCTTGTTTTTAGCCTGTATGGAAATGCCTTTTGCTTCGGAAGCAGTTTGTTGATCACTTTGGCTGGTTAAAGGTAGTGAGAAGTCAGACGACGACAATATAAAACAGCTAATAAAATATTGTTTAAAAAAAATGGTGGATCACAATTATAAATAAGCCCATACAATATTTTAAGCCCCAGTAATATCCAAGATTTGCGGTGGACAGACACATTTCATTCACACGATCAACACAACTTCTCCCCTAAGGCTTAATAACTATCAACTGTCATTCACATCTCATCAAGTCAAGCACATTAACCCTAGTTGACCCTGCGCAATATAAATGAGCAGAATGTTTGCCAGTAGACAGATCCTTGACCTGTTCCTTACCCCGAGTGCTCCTGCTCTGCAGAAGATGAGCCCGGGTGCTGTTTGGGGCAGAGGGCGTCGGTGATGGAGAGGAGTTCGCTCTCAGGCAGGGTGGGCAGGAGGAGGCGCAGGGCCTCCAGGAGAACCTCCGCAGACACCTGACTCTGCCGAACCAGCCCCGACGCAAACTCCAGATCCTGAGAGGAAGAGGAGCATGGCACAGAGCCACAGTAAATACCCTTTCCCCTCTCCTTCCTTTGACCTGCACACAGAAGTTAGTGTATCCCTGGGTTTTTCCATGCTGTTGATTTTGTTGTTGCATATAACATTGGCAAAATAAATTCAGACCTGATCACAGTTTGCATAAAGTCTCCTGAGCTCCATTTGCTCTTTTAAATCTTCCATGGCTTGGTTGTTGCCAGTCATTTCCTGCAATCTGAAATCACCAGAGAGTTTCAACACTGAGAATTAACCGCCTGTGTCAACCCACGAAATTCCTTATTTCTCCTGAGATTACTCTGACATGACAGCTCACCTCTCAGCCAACAGCGCGAGGACCTGATCGCTTTTGTACAGCGCCCCCTGGAGGATGAACGTCATCCTGCAATCCCGCTGCACTTGAAACATTCTCTCCTCCTCACTTTCCCCCTCTCCCTCATCAGGGTCTTCTCTCTGCGTTGGGACTCTGGAGGGAGACATTTGCAGGCCGTCCAGCACCTTTACTTCCTTTTGAAGCTGCTGTTCTGCTTCCTCCAGGCCCTGTAGCAAGGGTCAAATTACACTAATTAAGATCTATAATGAGAACGTTACAGTCTCAGATGAAACATTCATTTGAACCCTTTTACATCTCCATGAGCGTCCCACCCAAGATGCAATGCTTCACCACAGAGGTTGACTTGCCATGCAGTGGTTGTTTATACTCTGGGCCATGTCTTGTCTCTCCAGGCTCTTCCTGTCTCTGAGCTGCTGTATCAGCAGGCTGTGCAGAGTGAGCATTGCTCTGGAGGTTTCCAGGACCTTGGTCCTCCGCTCAGCCTTCTGGTAGTGGATGGTAGCCATCTGCATCGCCAAGCTGTCGCCCTGAGAGCGCAGGTCATCCTCTCTCTCTTTACGCATCTCCTCCGTCACCTGGCAAAATGAGAATGAATGTATTTCAGTCATCTGTTATAAACTTACCACCCACCTTGTGTGCAGGATAGGCATATAGGATCAACACAGACTGTCATTAACTTGAAGGAACAGATTTGCTGCTACAAATTATCTTAGGGTTTATTATTGTTTAAAGCCAAGTAGTTTATTTTAGGTGACATTAGGCAGAAATGACTGATGAACCTGTTCTTGGAGACAATTCAGAGATACATTTTGAAGGCATTTTTTATCATCTGTTCTACAAATGGAGGTGTGTTTGCAAGTCCCTTCGGATGGTAAAAGCCTGATTAAACTGCTGAATATACTAAATCAGAAGTTTCTATTTCTACAGCCGTCACTACAAAGCAACCCAAAAAGAAAGATGGCTTTATACTTGTCAAAAGAATAAATCTGACAAGAATATTTTTCTAATAATTTAGCGTCCTGCTAACCGTGACCAAAGATTTGCGACCAATATTGTAGCTAGCTAGAGCCTCTTATCACAGCATGTTATTATTCTCATAGAATCGCCTCAATATCAAAGCATCGTGATCACAATCTTGATATGGATGATGTTTAAAATAAATGACTAGTACAGGTTATTGTATAAAGAAAGCGAACTGGCGATGCCAGTCAGGTAGGCGGAGCTTAAGAACGACAGAAAGTTGAGGGAGGAGACCTGCATGATGAATGTTGTATTTCTTTTGGCAGAATTTTTTCCTTTTTACAGGAACTACCCACCCTGGGGTACCTCTTTAACTTTAATATGCTGAAATGTTATTATACATTTTCTTGACCAATAATGGCACCAATAACCCCC
>NW_011366793.1:169098-213233 GCF_000735185.1 Notothenia coriiceps
GCTGTATTACACCCACCATTCTCTTCTTTCAGTAACTTACTAGACTTAACAATAACTTATAGTAAAAGGTAATTTCACAGCCTTACCCCATCCATGAGGCCTCTCTCTGTCTCCTTCTCCTTCTCACACAGTTGGATCCTGTCCTCCAGCCTTCTCTGGAAAAGCAGCAGGTCAGAGGTGTCTGTTTTTGGTCTGGCATCGTTGGTTTTCCCCTTGGATTGCATATTTGTCTGCAGAAACCACAATATTCATAAGTTGTTTTGGAACCGAAAATGACTCCAAACATGCAGATATGATGCAATTAGAAATCGAACCACTCTGCGGAGCCCGTATTATTTCTAAATTACAATGCTCCCATCCAGCGGCCACACAATTGAGGCTGATGGCAGCGTGGTTTTCACTATCGGTCGACAGTCTCCATTTCATACTTATTTGAAAACATTAAATGCACCGTTATATCCTGCAGCTGCTGTAGTTGACTACATCTGGGCTTTAGAATCATTTCATGATGAAATGTAAAACAAAGACCATAAGTTAGCACAGAGTAGAAGAGGTGGGCATAGAGATGCTTTCCCAGGAGAAGGACACATTATAAGAGAATCACATTTTAATCTTTAGAATTGAGCTATAATGCTTAATTATAGAGAACCGCAGTGACGCGTCCTAAAACCCGGAAGTAAGTTAGCATTTTTAACACGTCCGGTTCCTTCGACAAAAAGCAATGGGATTTCTCCATAGGATTTTGGAAAATAGCTCCATATAAGGTCTGTGTTTGACACAAATTGAAGGGACAGATCACGTTTTGTTCTACGACATTAAATACATCAGCAGTGACCCCACTGGTGATTTTTGAAGAGTTTACGGGTCTGAAAAACGATGGTTGTTAACATGTGGCTGAATAGGACTACAGAAGTTGTCGAGGCCGGTTTACGTCATTACACCGAACACGTAAAACACTCCCGCTAAGTTTGTTTGCCCTGTTCTGCTTGAAAGCAAGTACCTGCCTCCTGCAAACCGTTCAAACAAACGCTTCAACTTGTACCATTTAGAATCTGTATGTTTGAATATGGATTCTTAAGTTGGGGTGACGCTGAAGTTGCTGTAGTTCGTTTATAGCATAACGTTAGCATTTTGCTTCTGGCGACTAGATTTATGATTCGAAAATTATAAAAGTAGAGTAGACATGTGGATATTATCGGGCTGAACAAAACGTGATCCGTGTCAACCACAGACCTTATTTCGAGCTATTTTCCAAAATCCTATGGAGAAATTGCATTGCGTTTTTGACGAAGGAACCGGAAGGAGTTTACTTCCGGGTTTTAGGACGCGTCACTGCGGTTCTCTATAGTGCAAACATATAATCTGTGTATAGTGAAAATGGGGATTTTTTTGCTTGTTCTTGTCACAATTTGTGTGTAAAAATAAAATATAAATACTCTGTTAAAGGGATTTGTGGTTTAGATCAATGTCTCTTTTGTTCCTTTTGTCTAACAATGGCTTTATACTAATATGTTTATCATTTTAAAATGTTAGCGCCAAACTATAAAGGGGAATTTACTTTACAATTTGGACCAAGACTCATACTTAAGATTTTTCACTTCAATAGCATTAGCAGTGTTCCACCAGAAATGTCAATCAAATATATTGGACACAATGAGCCCTTGTTGATGGAAATACTATACACCAAAAGAAGGGTAGCAAATGTTACATTTTAGTGGCTATTACCAATAGCACTAGTCAAAGTCAGAAACGTTCTAAACCACACACAGGTTTTGGGAACACAACAGCTTCATTCAGATATGTGTGATTGTATGTGTTCACCATTTGTTGCTCGCCCTCCTTTCTCCAAGCTGCTAGAGCGTTGTGAAGTTTGGTTCTGGAGACGGCGTGGGGCAGCACCAGGCAGCGGTCCATCACGGACAGACACTTCTGAAACTCTAGTTTCATCCTGAGCCGGTCATCTTCAGACAGAGTCAGCTGGGACGAACACAAACAACTGGGAGAGAAGGAAATAAGAAGAAGGACCATGAGACAACGTGGTTGTGTTGAGAGGAGGATAACATCATTCCAATATGGTTTAACTATTGCTTTTTTAAACATGCTATAGCCTGGGACTTAAGATTTGCATTGCCAAAACCATGCTGTAGCTACTGTGGAAATCGGAATAAAGCCTTTGAATTTGAATCCAATCCAAATATATTAAACCTTTCGCTGTAGAGACAACCATAATCTGATTCCTCAAATTGTCTAAAGACTGTCATATTATCCAGAAAGTGCTAATTTAAGTCTCCATTCTATATAAACTACTCCCGGAAGTCCACAGCCAATAGGAAAACACCCAAATAACTATTGTATTGAGCACTGTAATGCCATCACTGACCTGAAGAAAGCTCTGCAGCGCGCCCGGAGCTCTCTCTGCTCCTGCAGCTCTCTCTCCATGGCTCCCCTCAGAGCCTCCCTGCTGCAGCTGAGGGTGCGCAGCGCTGCCTTTCCTTCCTGGTGCAGCCTCTCCTGGCCCTGGGGGAGAGCGCTCGCCCCTGGGCCCTGAGCAATCCCTGGTCCCGCCGGCTCCGGGTCCAGCTGCAGCAGGGAGCGCTGGCCCCCTGGAGGCAGGAGCGTCAGCAGGGCCTGGGCTGCCGAGGGCTGGATGGCTTTGAGTTCTGTTATGGCACCCTGGATCACACGCATGGTCACCTAGAGAACGAGGATCAAGACAGAGAGTAAATCAAACTAACTAAGCATGTTCATATGTCTTTCTTTTGTATCTTTCAGTGATAAGGTTGTGAATGTGAAATGTTAGATTGGCACCTTGCGGATGTCTGCAGCAGCCTCTTCATCCAGGTTGTTGATGAGCTCAGCTAGCTCCAAACTGTGAGCTGTTAGTAAGTTCCTCCAACAGTGCAGGTGCTGAGCTACATCTATCCGTCCCTCCAGACCCTTGGACAGCCCCGACAGGTCCTTCTGTCTCTGTTTGTGGACCCGGAGCTGCAGAGAGCAGGGAGCAGGATTAAAGAAAGTATGCAATGAACAGGTTTTGAGGTATCAATACACATTCGAATAGGGTGTTTGCTTAAAAATCCAACAAAAGCATGTTCTCCTCACCATGTCAGAGATGAGCTCCCGCCTCTTCTTGATCAGTCCACAGCGCATGGCCCCCGTCTCTTGGCTCAGAGACTCATCCAGTCTCTGCCTCACCATCACCAGCTCTTTCTGTGTTTTTTCCTGCAGCTGATCGATCTGCTCGGCAGACATGAGGCTCCCTCTGGTGGAGAGAGGAAAGCATGTCGGGTTAAAAAACAGAACCCCAGGGTGAATCCTACCTGCTGCATCTCCCCATTTCCAGTCTATTATCAGTACTATAAATAAAAGCAATAAGCCAATAAAACAACCTTCAGTCAAGCGTACTCATCAAATGTTGTCTTGCAAGTGTGTTCACCAAAATATATTTTATATTATATACTTTGAAACACAAATATATGCACTTCAGATACAATTCTAAAAATGTACATTAACCTGCAATAAAAGCTAACTTGGCCAGGTTTATAATTTAGCTTTGTGAAATGATCATCACTTCTAACCAATATGGGCACCGACCTCCTGATGTGAGTGAACCAGCGGTCCAGGTTGCTGGAGGTGCTGGAGAAGCTGTCAGAAATCAGGCTGTTGAGGCTGTGAAGGCTGTGCACCAAGAACCTCCTCTGTGCGTTGCGTTCAGCGAGCACAAAGCGGTGGTTGGCAAGGACCACATCCAGCATCTCCTCAAGCTGATCCTGAGAAAGAAAAACGAAGTAAGGATATGTCTGATTATGCGTTTTAATTATACGGCTGAAAGGAAGCAAACAATAAGGAAAATCTAAAATGGCAAAAGTTCTTCATCATGGTTTGTTTGCCATGTTTACAGGAATCCATTTTGAATGTCTAAAGCTCAAACTAAACCAACATAATTATGTCAATTCTAATATTTTTCAAAAACATTTTGGTTGCTTACTTGACAGGCGAAGTAATCGTGCTGAAGACTCTTGGCCGTGCTCTTCTCCAGCTCCCCCATCCTGGTGGCCTCCTCCAGTTCCTCTGAGAAAATCTTGTGCAGCTCCACCCGGCGCCACTCGATGATCTGCCTCTGGAGCCTCCCCGAGGCTTCCTCATGACGGACCAACAGGATGCGCTGGAGCTGACTCTGACTCAGCTTGTGCAGCTTCTCCAGGAGGACACTGCAGTGCAGAAGCTCCTAGTTACATGACAGAAAGAGGTTTACAGTTAATATTTCACCTGATGGGCTCAGAGTAAATTGCTTTTGTTCGAGTAAACTAGAGTGTGATTTTGGTGAGGTTAAGACCATCCTGGCCAAAGTTACAGAGGGGGTGCCAAATCCGGCAGCCACAACACCACAGGGTATATGCAGGAATCCTGAAGTCAAATGTAATACCTTTTAAGACCTTTTTTAAGACCCTTTCCATACGTTTTAAGACCTCATCGCCACTTCGAGTTTTAACCGGTTACATTGGCGACACATTGACTATATACAGTATTGATTGTCCTTCCTCCTTATCTTCCAACCATTTGGACGCAAACTTGCATTTCCCCATAACGATGTTGTTTAACAACCGGCGTAAACGGACCGCCACACGTTATCAAGCAGTGAGCGTGCGATGTCCTGTTCAGATGACGTCAAATCCAACGGAATACCATCAATAAACTACACAGACGGCCATTTCATACACCATGAATCCAGAGTTAAATGCTTTTGTTTGCTTAAACTAGAGGGGATCAACTAACACCAGTGTGATTCTGGAGAGATTATGACCGTCCAGGCCAAAATGACAGAAGGGGTGCCAGATCCGGCAGCCATAACACTAGCTTTGCCCGGTTCAGAAAGCCCTCTTTAAGTAACAGTGATGAAAGTTATACACAGGATTCCTTCATATTCAATCAAATCCAACATGAATGTTATTTCCCTACCAAATAGGGATGCCAGAAACTGACCATGATCATAATTGATTATACGACGCCGGCTGCCTGCGCGCACCCCACCCCCCGCGGGAGAGAAAAAAAAAAAAACTCTTGCATTCGACCTCATTAGCACTTGTCAGTTTGAAGTAGTTCCACGAGGAACTCTTCTTTCCTTTGTTCATCTTTAGTTGTGTTCTCACTCCAATAAATCAATCGCACGTGTGACGGAGAGGGGGAGGGGGGGGCGGGGCGGCTGTTTAGCAGCGCGGAGTGCAAAGTGCAGAAGTCTGCACTCTGCGCTGCTGGCTTCCTCCAAGTTTACAGTAAAACAAACTGGTGGTGTGACCAATGGCCATTTCCAATTATTAATACTATTACTATTATTAGCATTTGTCTATATTTTGGTTGAAACTAAGCCAGGAAAAAAAAAAAAACATAAATAATAATAACAAAAATATATAAATAAAATCGAATTTTAAAAATAATTTTCGATTATGGAGACTGTAACAAATATTCGAATAATCGCTGGCATCCCTACTACCAAACCACTTTTGACTCACCTGTTGGTCTGCATGTTGACACAGCAGCTCGGCCTGGTTCTTCTCAGCAGCCTCTCTTCGATGCTCTGCTTCCATTTCTTCCCGACTCTCCAGGTTACACCGGCCATTCAGAGCTGCCAGGCGGGCCCCTCGCTCCTCCTTCAGCCGGCCCTCCATACCCAGCATCTGTCCGTGGAGCACACTCAGGAGCCTCTGCTGGGCCTGGGCGCTGGCATGGCCCCGGGAACGCAGGTCGCCCAGCAGGGAAGACATCACATCCTTATAGATCTGAATCCGGGTGGCCTCCAGGTTTTTGGTGGCATGCAGCAGCGTGGACATTTCAAGGCTAAAACGGGATCAAATGCAGAGAAAGCTTGATGGGATTTAAGTGGGATGCATCATTAAAGGCTCATTGTATCAGTGGAGCTGATAGGTAAGAAAGACATTAAAAACGTTGTATTAGAAAACATCATAATATGTGAGAGAATTAAATGTTATTACGGTTACTGATTTAGGTGAAAAAGTAGCTTATTGCAAAGCCTTATAAAGCACAAGTACAGTTTCTTCTAAGCAACACCATCACAACTCATTGTAAAAGGCAAGTAAAATAACTGCATTAATGCAACTTACATGTTTTACTTAATGAATAACATAAAGTAGAAAACTCCCAACATCCGTTTAATACATAATATCCTGTTTTCAAGCAGTGAGTGTCCCATTTCTTTCACTTGCCGATAATGTTGTTCTTTTTAGACCCATTATACTATAGGGTCTCAAGCACAATGGAAAGATGGTAAATTCCCTCCTTGTTAGTTTACTCACTTCTCCAAAGCCTGGTACATGTTCTGGGGATCTTCCAGCACCATCGTGTCCACCATCTTGTCTTCAAATGCGGCCTCATCTTTTATGGTCTCACTCATGTTGCAGTGTGCATACTCTGGGACAGAATCACGCCTGTTTCTCTAAAGTAAGATGATATATGCAATATATTAACAAATGACTGACGTAATTCATAGAACTTTAAAAAATGAGCAACATATACTGAAGTTAATTTGAAAAAACAGTTAACTATAATTAGACATTATGTTGAAAAAGTTGGTCAATGAAACAAAATTGTCAACAAAATAAATCCTTTTAATAGACACATCACAACACCTTTTTGAAATGTACAAACACAACAATATAGCATACGTAATTAACAAGGTACGTAGGTTTGATTAGCATTTATTAGGATTAGAAATAACATTTGTGATACCCTTTGCCGGAGAAGGTTCAGCCTGGATCTGAGACCGATCAGGTTCATGACCAGAAACCCTAGCGACAGCAGCACCAGCGTGACAAAGAACCCAACAACAAATCCAGCAAAATGGACCCCATGGTTAAGATAAATCTGAAATTGAAAGCAAAAACAGACTTTTCATCAAATCCATTTAGTAAACACAAATCAGAAAGCAGGAACAAAACATGCAATGCTTGAAGCTGCAGTCAAGTGTGTTTCCAGTTAAGGAGCTTACCCTGTCGGTGGAATTCACTCTCAACGTTAGATTAGCTCTTATTGGACCAAACATACTGACATCATTCTGTAGATTGAAGAAAACAATACTCTGGTTTAGAAGAGAGAAAATGTAAAGGAGTGATAGGCAGTTGCTGACATGGTGAAATTAAAACAGTTGGGGGATTGCTTTTTGTGTTGGAAAGAGCAGAAACAAGTAGAAGATAAAAAATACCTGTGAGACGTTGGAGAAGGTGAGAAAAGCTGGAAGGTCCAGGACTTCAGTCTTATGACTCCTTATGTGAGCGGTATAGTTGACAACAACTTTGGATCCAGCTAAAGTTCAAATCAATCTTATGTTATGTATTGTGGAAGCAGAACATTCAAATATTTTACATTTTTAAAAAGGTCAAATCAATACAATCATCTTTCAAAAGAAATTGACTCCAAGACATACCAGACAGTGAATCAATGGAAAACTCCTGGTAGCCTCTTTCCACCACCCTGCCTTCAGATTTTAGGGGCACTATTCCAAAGATGGAGTCCCGAATAGTCACCTGAGACAGGTCGGTGCCATCCTTGTTGTCAACCAGCAGGAAGAAAGTCAGCTGAGGAGGGTCAGCGTCCAGCTTCACCTGGGGGACACATGATCAAGCAGGGAGAGTGACTGAACAGTCTTCTATTCTTCTAGTCTTCTATGTTTATGTGCAGTTTAAAATTGGTCCAGTAGGATAGTTGGGAATTAAATGCTGATAGTATAAAGGGCTGGATTAAACAATTGTGTGACGTACCTGTGCACACTTGTGAAACTTGACCTCATATGAGGATGGAGGTGCCACACTCTGAATCTGCGGAAACATTCAACACAAGGTATGATTAGTTTCTCTCAACATAATAATTTTTCTTCGTGTCATGTAAAGTAAAGTTACAAAATATGTGAATGATCTAATATTAAGCAATGATGTCAGTTTGTCTGGTATGTGTATGCATTTAATAAATTCTTATTTTTAAACAGTCAGAACCCAATATGAGAAAAAGCAAAAACAAAGGGAAGAAATGACTGATGGACAACTGACTTGTTCAATGACAAAACAATACACATTACAGGTTTGACATCAAACTGAAATACATGAAAAGGTGCCCTGCATACTAAATATGTGAAAATGCAATTTCAATAACTGTGTACAATGACTGAAGGGATGCAAGCACCTTATAGAAACACACCTGAGGCAGAGTGAGGCCCAAGTTATATCTGGTGAGTGTGCTTCTGCGGTTCCTGAGGGGCAAAATCTTTGACAGGTAGGAGAGTGGCGTGTAAAGAGGCCGTCCCCATAGACCAGAGGACGCTGAAGAAGAGAGCGGCCCCTCTGCAGAAGGCACCAAGCGTCCATTGATTTCCATTGCATCTGTCAAATATTGGGGGTTTGAACATCCAGTTACAAAGGCTAACATTTAAAATAAATCAGTAAAAGCAGCTACGTAGATACAGTAAATTCATACATAGTAAACAAAGGTTTTTTTTATCTAATAGATAACTACATTTTCAACCTAAGCGTAGCTATTATGGACCTAACTCTATTTTTTATTTAGCCTTTAGTTATACAGGTAAAATCTCAATGAGACACAGGGTCAAATTCTCAAGAGAGACCTGATCAGTGGTAACAATACCACACAAAGTTACAGACAGACAGGACTCTAAACACTAGGGATGCACTGAATATTCGGCCGCCGAAAATTATCGGCAGAAAATGGTTAAAAAGGCCCTTTCGGCGTGTTGTTGTGATGACGTAATCAAAACGCGGCGACAAGCACGGCGCGCGACCATGCTCGCGGCTGGCTCACAGCCAACATGTCTGGCGCTTGGAGATATCTAAAAATATCAGAGAAAGAGGCGCGGATTACGATTTGTAAAACGTGTTCAGCTGACATTTCTCGAGGGGGTGTAACTGCAAAGACTTTCACCACTTCGGGATTACTCCACCACTTGAAATCAAAACACCCGGACAAATATGCGGAGTAAGATCAAATCACAAGCACTGATAGCGAGAGACTGTTCAGCGCTGCCTCTCATGTGCTTGATGAGAAGAGGAGCAGACTTATGGCGGATAAAGCAGAGAAGCTAATGTTCATTAAAAAGAACCTCCCACTTTTCCTTAATAAGTAGACAAGGCTGGCTTATCATAAGCTTATCTAGTTCTACATGTCTACTCTATACTCACTTTCCTGAACAATTTTCATTGTGAGTTATAATTCACCATCTCAGGTTATCATTAGGGGGAAATGACAGCAGCACAGTGTTCAATATATTGTACTTTCGGTATCTAAATGATACAATGTTGTTTACATTGCTCATGAGGACAGACCACCTTATTTGCAGATTCTTGAAATTGTAATTTAATTTGTAATTGATTGTGGATTTTGTATCCAGTTTTCACTTTATGTATCTTTATACAATGTTTACTACTTTGCTTATGAGGACAGACAGCCTTATTTACGGATTCTTGAAATTGAATTGTAATTTCATTTGTAAATAGTTACATTCATGTGGATTTATCCAGTTTGCACATTTGTATGCATGCACTTATAGGTGCATTTGTTGTTGTTGAAGGCCTGGCTGTTACAGTCTTTATTTACAATAAGTGCATGCATACAAATGTGCAAACTGGATAAATCCACATGAATGTANGTAGATATTACTTTTCTCCGTTAATCTCCGTCACGTTGTTTCCAATGCAACACAACTTTCTGTCAACTACACTAACTCTCCAAAATAAAAGCATGTCCATAAATAGGAAGCCAAGCCAAATTACACTAACCTGTTAAGCCCCGAGCCTGTTTTTCAGGTCTCAGGCTCGAAAATGACATTCCCAGAACAAATGACCATATCTTCCCTTCTAAAAGGGTTACATTTATAAATCGTAAATTCAGATTGAACACAGTAAAGAAATGTAAATTATTGTGTCCGTCCAAAAAAAAAAAAATTACTTAGTGAAAACCACCCTTGAATGATGGGATGGTAGACTAAAAGCTTTAGGAATCCAAACTACAACATATAATAAGTACCCTGTATCAAGATTGATGCAAAACAAGTGAAATTTGACCTTTTTAGAGAGTTTTATCAAAAGAAACCCTTCTGGGGTCATTTGGGTGGATTTTCCATATCTCTGGCCCCCCTTGGTCGATTTTGATGATTGGCATCTCTTTCTAACCGTCAGAGCCAATGGAATCGAGGGGAACTCCCACATACTCCTTATTTGGTAATGTGTGAATATCCGGAGCCCGAAAAATGGTATTCGGGACAGCCCTAGTGGATAGATCTGCAAACGGAACGCTCTGGGGGGGCAAACGGCTCCGTGTGTACGCCCTATACGATAATCTCCTGATAACGATGAAGCCATAGCCCCACCTCTCCCCACCTCTGCTGCTCACTGCTGTAGCATGGTCAGTACCTACTGTCAGTAGCTACTGCTACTGACCATGCTACAGATGTTAGTGCAAAATGTATAGCTCGACCATGCTACAGATGTTAGCGCAAAATCTACAGCTCCTCTACCACAACCATCAGCAACAAGTGGACATGGAGAACTACATGAAATACATGTTGCTAAATCCACCGCGGGGCATAAACAGAAGGGCAACCATGGCAACCATGCTCGGGGGTCTTCTTCGCTGCTTTTGGTGTATTTTGTGGCGAAAGTTCAGCGCCACTTACAGGACGGCATATGTACTACAGCGTCTCCAGCGCTCCCGAGCGGTCTCGTGTGAACGGAATACTTTTTTGATATCGTATTCGGTTCGTTTTCATTTCGTATGCGTCCCATCCCAGTTAAGTATTTCTAAAATGTAGAGAAAATTACTTCTGCAGATGGATCATCAGGCAGGCCAGAGTGTCTCGGTTGGGCTGTGGCAGCTCACTGATGGCCTGGAACAGCATGGCGAGACTGTTGCCATCATCCTGGATTTCTTCAAAATCAATAACACCAGTCATTTAGTATCAATATTGAAACATTTACTTAAAAAGGCATACAATTATGTAGAAATTCAGACCAATCAAGAGCACTGGCATACAGCAGTCTTCTTTCTACAAGCCTCTGAAACTCACCGGCTGCTTCCATGAAGACTTTGTTGAGGTGGAAGGTGAGCAGTGGCTCTGGGAGGTTCCTAAGGAAGTCTTTGAGGACACCTGTGATGACATTAATGTCTTCCACTTTGTGAAGCGGAGGCAGAGTCTTTCCTCTAATCAGCTTCTCCTTCAGCTCTTTCACATGGCGCTCTTGGCCGGAGATTCTGTAGAGGCCAACCTGGGGCAAAGGAAGAGATAAAAGAAACAAGCTCTCATTATCCGGCTTTCTGTGATACCGTACTGCTGAATGAGATTACTAATTAAGAGAGGAATTGTAATCGCGCGAGGGGAAAAGGATCAGAGCATAACACAGAGGTGACAAGTAAACAAGGACTGTAATATTGTCTGTCTCACCTCGTGTAGGCCTCTGTGTTCTATCTCCTTAATGCAGTAGATAACCAACGCTGGGATCTTCGGGGAGCAGGCTGGAGCAAAGTCAGCCAGGGTGCTCTGCACACAGAGTACATACGATGTATCTAAATATAATACATTAGAAAATAGGAAAAAAATAGGGTAACATGCGTTTAATGTACCTCTGTGTTCTTGATCTGAGTGCTGACCGCTGTGGGGCTACAGGGCAGGGGGCAACTGTCACGACACTCTGGGTGGGTCACAAGCCGACAATCCTGGCAGCGCAGGTACATCTTCCCAAACTTTGTTTTTCTCCCACATGGTACGCACACCTCAGACTTGATCACCTTAGTGAGGGAAAAGTGACAAAGATGAGTATATACGTCAAGTAGTGATACTTAAACAAGGTAAAGAAGCTTGTACTGTTCATTTGTGTTTATTTCGTTGACTAAAACTATGACGAAATATGTTCGTCAACAACCTTTTTTTCAATGACTAAGTCGAGATGATGACGAGACCAACGTCAGTAAACAATAACTGTAACGATATCAACATGCAATATCGCTGACGAGACGAAAATGCAGCCTACTGAAAAATGACGAGACGAAAATGTAGTTTACTAAATAAAACTTTGCCAAAATCTCTCTTGACTTTCGGTGACGGAAAAGGAGGAGTGTTACGACCCCCTCCACTCCACTAGAGGTCTCTGTCTTTGTGTTCTGCTGGCTGGCTCTTGTTTGTGTTTCAGGTGATCAACCTGATGAGCCACACCTGGGCCGTCTACAAAAAAGGCAAACACCAACCCATACTCTCACTCTTCTATTGGACAAGGCCGCGTCTTTGTTTCTGCACATTTTCACACACACCCATACACACAATCATTACTGACAACTGACTTCCACGTTTAGGTTTCTTTGAAGACCTTTAGTTTTTGTGGTATTGTAAATAAATATGCTTTTTGTTACACTTTACTTGTCTGGTCTCCCATCTTTGTTGCAGCCTATGAGTCGGGCCGTAACAAAATATTATCAAAGATAACGTTACATCTCTGATAGTCAGTTTTTTCCCCCAGCAGTTCCATTTCCGGTGCTGCAGCTGGGCACCAGTTGTGTGTCTGAATTACACCGGGCCAGCGGAACACTGACCTGTCAGGAAGACTCGGATCAAACTAACCTTATTTAACAGAAAGGAAAATGGCAACAACAGGGCTTGGGAGCAGTGTTCGCGTTAACCGAATATCCCCCACGTCCCCGTCAGCCCGAGTGAGTGACGAGTTGTGTACAGACCCGTCGGGTAATAATGGATTTGGACTGTACATTTACGATCCTGTCCGTCAAAATGACAGACATCGAAAAAGTCTAATGCCACCACTGCTTGGGAGAAAGAAACGAGGCGATATTTAGGCCCATTTTCGCTACAATGAGGCGGAGAAAAAAAGCAAATGCATTGTTTTATCAGAAGGAAAGCAATGTGGCCATAACACAGGTAAAACACCACAAACCTGACCAGATACTCTCTGCAGTCTGCTAAGCTGCATTCTTAATCATTCGACCTGTGTTTTTCATCCAATTAACCAAACCAATAATTTGCTAAAACTTATTTAATAACAAGATTATATCTTATCCTTTTTTCATCAAATAAGGATAAGATATAATCTTGTTATTAAATAAGTTTGACACAAATGACAAATTATTGGTTTTGGCTACACTAGTTTGACTGAAATGTTCAATATAATCTGATGACTAAAAAACACAAAAATGTCAACAGTTTTCATTAACAAAAAGTAGACTAAAATAGTTAGTTTTCTTTGACTAAAATAAGACTAAAATGCTCAGACTTTTAGTCGACTAAAACTAGACCAAATAAAAACAGGATGAAGGTGACTAAAACTAACAAGGACATTTGACACAGGACTAAGACTAAATTGAAAAATAGCTGAGAAAATTAACACTATTGTTAATAAAGACACAAAAAGTATACAGGCTTACTGTTTTTCCGATGAACTGGTGCTTCTTTCCTCCTCTGTTGTTAGTTCTGGGGGTTCGGAGCTTGGCGGTGTAATCTGAGACTGCTGTGCTGGGAGCCTCACTGGCCGTCTCTGATTGGTCAGTAGTGGTTGTGTCTCCCCATGCTGGAGCAACTGTAGGCGACATCTCATGTTAGTAAAGTCTCCAAAAGGTGTTGTAAAGGTCCCATAAAGTCAATACAAATATCTTAAATATTCTTACCGCTCTTTCTGCTGCGTGTCCAGTACGGCACGGTTTCAATAGTAGAGACCGCTTCTACAGCACCGCCATTTACCGGCACAGTGATGGTGGTTTTGGCAATTATAGACTCATTCATCTGAATTATAAAAAAATAAACAAACAAATCAAATATGTTTAATGCTCTGTCAAACCAAACTGGTGGAAATTGGAAGAGTTTGTTTAGAATAAAAGCTATTTGTGTTAGTGTTGTATGGTGCATTCAGCTGCAGGGGTCAGCAGTACCCTTTCTGATGTGCGTCCAGAGGAGCGAGGTTTCTTCAGTGCCTGTGGAGGAACCTCTAAGAGTTTTCTGGAGGAACGCTGTGGATTAAAATGTAGATAAACATTTAAAAACACCTTTTTATGTATTGGCTGATGAAAATAAGAATTATACAGCAAGACAATGCTGTGCTGATGTGTAGAAACATGTTTTAAAAGGTTTTGTCAAGATGACTTCATCGTTAATGCATGCAGGAGGCAGTTATTCAAAATGGGAGTAAGGAAATGACTCACTCGTTTCTGGCGCTTTCTCAGTTTCACAGTCTTCATCACAGAGGAATCCCAGTCCTAGAGGCAAAGAGGACAGATAGAAAGATAGAACATGCTAGTTAAATAACTTAATCAACAATGTTGTCTTACTAACTGATCCTTAAAGTCAACAATCCAAGAAAGTGGGTGAATGTACCAGAGAGTCGTCTGTTTGATCGTAGCTGATGTCTGAGAGCAAAGAAGCTGATTCATCAATGGTAGTTAATCTGTAAAATAGATTTAAGTCAGAAATTATTCTTAAGAGATTTTATTGATGAACAAAAAAAAGTCCAGGAGCACAGTACACTTAATTTAAGTAAAAGTTCAAGAAAGGATGAGGCACTGAGGTTAGATGAACATCATTAATATTGTCTATGAGTACTGTCTGAGGATAATAATAATAATAATAATAATAATAATAATAATAATAATAATAATAATAATAATAATAATAATAAGGGATGCTCCGATCGCCAATTTCGGGGCCGATCGCCGGAATCAGTATCGGTCTATACCGATCGCCGATCCGATCGAGTGGGTGGGGGCTATGGGGACCTTCCATTTAAAGTGATGTTTAAAACTCAGCTAATGGGGCTCATTCACTGACGCTTCCACAAACAACAACCAACATAATTATTACATTCAAATATATTACATTATTCAAGTTTACATTAACTTAGGATAATAACACGGGAGAAATCTCTCTCTCTTCACACACGTTGCATACCGCTATTTTACTGTCATTTCGGACACCTTCAAATACTGCCAGACTGGTGAAGTCATTTTGACGAGCTTGTTTTGCCGCGCACAGAGAAAAGTGTCATGTATTTTACGTCATGTGATCGGCTCTCCCGATCGGCATTTATAGAGAGCACCGATCGATCGGCAGAGAGTGAATATCGGCCAATATCGATTGGAGGCCGATTGATCGGAGCATCCCTAATAATAATATTAATACATTTTATTTATAAAAAGGCACCTTTCAAGGTCACCGTACAAGGTACACAAAACAAAAAAGACAATATAATCAATCAATAAAAACAGAGGACGTGTGATGTGATCAGGGTGGATATGCCAGTGTGAAGAGATATGTTTTGAGACGTGATTTGAAAATGGAGAGAGTCGGTACAGTGCACTGTTAATGGTGCTCCTCTGGCTGTTTTAGAACCAGAGGAGGAGGGACTGACTTTCGACTGGAGTTGAGGTTGGCTTTAGCAGCCTGTGCTGCCTGGGAGTGGGAACTGAGGAAGGCCAGGGCGGAGCGCTGCTCCTCACTCAGGTGGACACTGTTACCGTTGTTTTCTGATATCAGCAGCTCTCGGATCAGCTGTAGCTGACGTTCCTGTTACACCCACAGACAAACAGGAAATTAAAAAGAAACCAATTAATGTAGAGAAAAAGGTTCATTATTCCAACAAACAACCATTAGTTAAAATATTCATGCAGTGACCAGCAAGGTGAGCTTTACATAGCTGGTCACCGATGGCATTATCTGTAGAAAAGATTAAAGATTTTCCCTTTTCTAATTTCCCATTTCTCCTATAAGCAATTACATAGTTATATGACTTATAAGTATTGTAGTTGCACAAACCAGCTTCTCGTAGATTGCCTCAGCTTTCTGCCGCCGGCGGATCTCCACATCCACTTGGTTGCGGGCATGCTTCAGTTTGACCTCCAGGGCTCCCCTTTCCGTCTCTGTTTTAGCCAGCACCTCCTTAGTGGAAACCAGCTCGTCACCTGACCGCTGCCACTTCTGCCGGCACTCCTCAAAGTTTGATGCCATCTGGAGGAACTCTGAATAACACAACAGAAAAGGACATTGTGGTATTGCGGTCATGCACAATATACTTTTTTCTTCTGTTGCTGTTATGTGTTCAAGCTCTCTAAAAAACAATTTGGTTTGCAGTGGAAAATATGCAAATGACCTCGAAGCAGAGCACGAAAAGACAAAAGACAAAAGACAGTGGGCTCTGCTGTAAAGTGACATTTATTTGTTGTTATTTAAAATGGAAATGAGTGGCATTATATGGACTATTGAAATGGAAATGATGACAACACCCAAATAGCCATTTCAACCCCCTTTTGTGTCAGGCACCATCAGTATCCACAGCTCTCTGTAGTAGAGGGTCTAGCCACTTTTATTTACTAAAGCAGAAGCTCTTCACACAGTACTGCAACTGCACCCAATACTAGCCTTCTAAAGTTTGCACCATGCTATAGCGGACCAGCCTTACTAGGCTCCATTGTGTTTCAATGACAGCATTCTTCAGAGGTGGAAAATACCAAAACAAAGTGTGGAAATAACTTACGTGGTTCAATGCCCTCATGCATGCTCTCCACCTGGGCTCTGAAGCTCTGGAACTGGTTGTTCAGGTTCACCACAGACTCCATCGTGTCTCTCTGCTGCTACTTACGGAGTAGAAAGAAACAGGTATATGATAACTCCAGTTAATGCTAACCTATTTATGTTGTTGCTGTGTCAACCATTTAACGTTACTCACATTTCAGTAGTTTAAGATTCAAAAATGAGAAGTGAAACACTCCTACATTAGCTCTAGCCCTGTGCTAAAGAAAAACAATTTTTTGTTGTTAGCTACTTATGTCGAAGCGTTCGCTGCCTATAACATAACCGGCACTGTATTCAAAACAACTATGCACTTCGCTAGATAAACGTTAACATTACTGCTGATGAACAATAAGTAAGCTATAGGGCTGCTAACATTAACATAACAAGTGTGTGTTGACTTAGCTAACTATCGTCACGTTGGTCAAAACACAAAAAAGACACTTACCTGTGCGATTGTGTTTCTATGATAGTGTGGCTGACATATAATGTAAAAACGTCCGATGTTAAAATCAGAGGTTAAATGGTTTATTCCCTCTCCAGCAGCAGAGCCACACCTGTCTGATAAAGTTTGAACATTCTTTCAAGAGTTCAAAAATCAGCGCCGGTTTTCTTCTTCGTGGCCTGAGTTGGAGGAGGTTGGTGAGCTTTATCGCCCACAACGGTTTTA
The DNA here is from genome assembly GCF_000735185.1 of Notothenia coriiceps. Lineage (NCBI taxonomy): Eukaryota > Metazoa > Chordata > Actinopteri > Perciformes > Nototheniidae > Notothenia > Notothenia coriiceps. Next base: position 186,342 of record NW_011366793.1, read on the forward strand.
GAGGTGGTACTGCAGGGCGTAATGGCCATAAATGCAGCAGCGTCCTCTGGTTCCCAAACTCAAAGGATCCCCTGTGGGACTGAGGAATGTAGGAGAGGGGTATAGGTAGCATTATTCACTAGATGTTAGCCTTATAAAATGGTGGGTTTTATGCATGGGGGACGATGGGGACATGTCCCCACCACTTTTTGAAATGGCCAATTTTGTAAAAAAAAAATCGTGCACAAAGAAATGTCCCTTGGAGTAGGGGGTGTCCCCTTTAGGCTGGCCAGGACAAAAAATCTCTCAAAACATGAAAACTCACGTATACATTTTTTTTAAACATAAAAAGTTCTGTGCCTTTGTTTATGTTTCTTTCATAAAGCATCACATCTTTGTACCCATTTAAAAATATAAAATAAAATATATTTTTCAACTTTCATATAGAAATGTTCTTTTAAAAGTCATGTATTTAATTCTTATGTTTTTTCTAAAAAAAATGTTATCAAGTTAGTCTTGTATTTATTTATTCCTGTATTTATTTATTATTTCTGTTTTTTTTCACATTTATTTATTCTTGTTTTGTTTTTTCCTGTATTTATGCATTTTTACTCATGTCATGTTCTGTCCTCCATACATGCATGCTCGTTGTGTGCATAATGGTACAAATTCAATCCAAATCGCATCATAACAAGACCTTTAATTGGGCATTGTTTCAAAGACACATTATTGGTCTAGACTCGGTTTATGCATTGGTTTTTCATGCAGGTGCTTGAGGTTCAACACCCTGGAGTGGGACATATTATTTTGTCTTCTATATGCTGATGTTAAATCTGGAGAAATCGTCCCCACCACTTTTTCTAACTGAGTGACGCCCATGGTTTTATGTTATTTTCATAATGCATTAGTTATATGCAATGGTGTAAAGTAACCAAGTAGACCTACTCAAGTATTGCATTTAGGTACAATTTTGAGGGACTTGTAGCCTACTCAACTTAATACTTCAATGATCTTACTTCTACCCCATTTCAATTAAGAGGTAAATCGTGTACTTTTACTACATGTATTTAATACTTTAGTTACTTTGCCGAATTGGATAAATTATGTCAAATATAATCAACAATTTAATAAGACTTAAGTTACACCCAGAGTCAAATTTAACATCTACCCTGCAGTGTACAAAGTAATTTAAGTTGGCTGCACCTTTACCAGCTTTGATTAATTAATAATTACATTCAAAAATATATGATAATATTATATTCTGAAATGGGCCAATATGCACAAGTACTTCTTCTTTTCGTACGTTTGGTAAGTAGGCTACATTTTGATGCTAATAATGTTGTACTTTTACTTGAGAAACATTTTGATTGCAGGACATGTACATTACACCCTGGGAGTTCTACTTTTACTCAAGTACAAGATCTGATTACTTCTTCCACCTCTGGTTAAAGGACATTATATAGGCCTATATTATTATGACAGACGACCTCAGGAGTCTTACCTTGCATTCACCCAAAGTTGTCTGTACAAACATAAACGAATATACAACATTTTGGTCAATTAGTAGTGTGAGCGTATTTAATATGTATAATTTATTAAACATTGATTTTGTCATTTGTTTTTCCAATTGTAATATCTCTTTTAACTGTCCAATTCATTATTTATTATTGAATGGATGGCAGCTTCAAGACTTCTAACATCCTCTTAGAGCAGGGAATAATGGGGTTCATACATTATGTAAAATGTTGCCTATAATGACCCAATCAATATTTCGAATCTACCATACAGAAAAACAACAATACTTTTAAATATCTGGATCAAACTCTGTATCAAATATGCTCTGGAGTTTGATAAGTCCTTTCTTTCAAATATCAGCTTCCAACTGTGCCTGGTAGCCCCATTGGTAATGTAAATAACCATAAATGACTGACCATAAATAGCCTTTTCTTTTGCACAAAAAATAAGCAAGTCAATTTTGCTAAAGGTTTGTGAGTCCAGTATCTGCTCTGTCCTGCTTCCAGTGCTTTGTATCACAAATATTCAATTCTGTATAGTGAAATTATGTGTGAAATCGTAAAATCCTTTGAAACAGCCAGTGTATTCTGGTTTGTGAGCTTGGCACACGGGATGTGCACAACATAATCATTAATCAGCCATGCATGGCATATCTGGGTGCAGCAGAAGCTCTACTGTGCAACATTAAATCAGGGTAACACACACAAACACACTAAATCAATTGCAAACCATTTACATGTATGTCCCCATAACACATCAGACTTTATAAACAACTCAACACTTTAACTGATTTGTGCATACTTGTGTGTTTTTATGATGCATTGGCAGCCTGATTTAGCTTCACACTTGTCCCCAGCACATTGTGTGTTCTGAATGCTGCAGGTCCATTAGAGGTAGTTTGAGATAATAAGACCTGTCAGTCAATATGCGCTCTCCGTCTTACTCCATTATTCATCTCTATGTGTACATTTCCTCTAGTCACAGATCATTTAACTGCAAGGATTCTCCTTTTACATCAATCATCGTCTGTCCATTCTTAAACTGAGTTGACTTTTAAAGCTATTTGCATTCATCTGTATTTCAGCATCAACCATATACCAACCAGGATCTAAAAAAGGGAAGTAATTTGTCTTTGTATTTTCCCCCCAAAGTAAATTCCTCGTATGTGTAAACGTACTTGGTAATAAAACCGATTCTGATTTTGAATTCATATTGCAAGTCAGAACAGTTGCTTTCATTGTCACATGTTTTACTTAATGTTTTTAAAGAATGTGTGTTTAGAACACAGAGCAAACATTCTATTTATCAGATCATACAACATATTGTAAAAGGCATGTCACCACTTTATTGAGTTTATTCAGACAGCATATAACTTGCACTGCAATACCTGTACATATATTCTTTCATTTACAAGCTGCTCTTAAGACAGAGTGTTTACCTGAATGATGAGTTCATAGCTGTCCTTCTAAAAGGTGTGTGGATAATAAAACAACAAAATCAAATTTTACAAGGAGTGAAAAAAGTGTCAGGAGGCTCTAATGCACCAAAGTTTCAGAGGAAGCACCTGCGGATTGTGCTGACTCCAGGGTTAGGCCTCCTCAGTGGCACCATTGGAAGGGTAATGGATCCACAAACAGCCTCATGGGGGACACTTGGCAGATATACATCTATCTACTTAGGAGGATGCGTTGAAGCAGAACACACCCTCTTTACATCCTGTGTATGTGCGCACGAAGCAACATTAACTTTAAGCGTCTGTATACAGAAAAACAAACATTTGGATTTATGGCATTTCCCCCAACAATATGCATAGTTTCTGTCCACTTTGGTGCATGAATGGAAAAATAGCTTATCTATTGTTAAACAGAAACATAATCATCCATATCTGACAATGTAGAGGGAGTAGACACAAAACAATATAAACACCTAGAAAACGAAATGCAAATACATTAGCCCTGCAGTTAAAAAGTATTAAGACAGGGTCAGGGTTTGAATTTCACTATTTTGTTATTGACAAGGGTAGTAATATATAACACATATTGTAAAGTCAGTCTCTTAAATTGACCGCATTGTAATGCACATTGTATTAAAGGCTTATCTTCAAATTCAATCAATGCCATAAAACCTTACAAGCCTCACAAAGGTAGTTGTTATCGAGGACATATTGAATTTCATTAAATGTTTCCAGTGTGCATGTTTTGTTGTCAGCCCCCGACAGACTTCACAGTCTGGCACCAAAAGTCAATTTATATGTAATGTCTCTGAGTTAACAGGATGTTTTTACAAAATGGATTGTCACACCACTGGCAGGACTCAACATCTGTGAAAGGACACCGGATAAATCTGATGGTCCTAAGTGAGTCTGCAGGTATGTGGGGAGGCTTTGGCCAAGTGAGCATAGTGATAAGGTAATGTGCATAGATGCACTCCAAGCAACCCATCAATTGGATTACAAGTGTAATATCCCACTCAGAGTGTTTACTGGAAGAGGCTCCCTCTTTCCTTTTCTGCTTCAACAACAACAATACTTTTGTCTTCCATGTTTTGAAACCTGACACTTGGTAAACACTCCAGCCCGAACACATTCAAGAGTGGATAAAATAGCTTATATGCTATAGTTTGAAAAATGGCAGCGAACTCTATAAAAATAATATTTCTATTGATTTAAGCTTTTTAAAGCAGTATATTGTGTTGCTTCGTGAAAAGAAGCATCTAAACTGAAAAAAGTAAAACAGTTGTTTCAACAGAATCTGTTACTATTTATGAACTTTAGATGTAAAACTCATGTACTAATTACATTTTTATCTTAAACTGAATTAAAAGAAACCTGAAAGTGGTGGTATTGTGATTTTTCAGAAAAGGGGTGGAAAAGGGTTGGAGAAAAAAGGAGAACAAAGATTGCATTGGCACAGTATCACTAGTCTTACCATTCCATCTCAGAGATATCATGACATTATTTTAAACATTCATCCTTAATTACTTTTTATTTGGAGCTACCTGAAACTATTGATAAAGAACAATTGTGGAATAAATGTCAGTATATGAGAGAAAAAACATGGCATGGGCGATTACTTACAATTAGTTGTAACTGCACGAGGGAGTGTGATTTCTAAATAAGCTTCACTTCAAATCCTCCAGTGGAAGTCATAAATAATGTTCCAGCATGCAGCGAGGTGTAAAAGGTGACTGAATGTTAACTGATCTCTGATCCAGATCTATGGTCCAAGTGTCACAGTCTCCCCTTTCTCTCTCTCAATGAAAAGGGCGTTCACTTTTCTTGGGTACAGCACATAGCTGCTGAAAATAAATAACTAAAATGACAACGGAATTAGATTTCTGACAAAATCTTCAAGACCTCATGGTGCAAATGGGAACGACGATGATGAGAATGATAGTCACTGCAGTGAGAATGAGTGCAAGCAGCTTGCAGACCTTTACCCGGCGGAGGTCAGCCTCTTTACGCCTGAGAAGAGCATCGTAGCCAGGAGAGTAAATGTCGTCCATCCAGAACTCCATGTTGTTGGGGTTCAGGGATTCCTGGGTCTGGGGAATATTATGACGTTTAAAGATTTTTTGAGCAGATATCTATTTCGATGAAATCCGGATTCTTTGAATGATTCAAATGTGATGTGAATTGTAATTTGCTCCCAATTTTCCCTGAGCCTGCATGATGCATGTGTACAAATGAAATATATTTAATTGAGTCATTTTAAACATTGACTTTTTATAAAGTAAAGATACACATTGAAATTCTATTTGTTTGAACAAATGTAGTGTTTTTACAGTTAACTAATCTGACCTGTAAGTCCAAAGGGGATATCCGAGCCTCTCTGTCGTCTACAGTCCATACGGGCCTCACCCTTCCCTCAGACAGTCTGGGCTCCAGGACCTTCCCAGATGCAAGTCCTCCTGTTAGACTGCTGTCTTTGTTGCGGAACAGGGACGAATTAAACACTTGTTCCATCAGGTTGGGTTTTTTGGAGAGTAGGTGAGCTGTGCTGCCTGATTCATCTGGCTAAAAGAGAAACGGACCAAACAGAAACAAATATACAGACTGTTTACACTACATCAATTTAAACCTTTAAAGAATATGACATGTTTCTTAAAGCCCTGACAAAACAGCTCTATATCTATTATTCAATGTGTGTTATAGTGTATATTTGTGTTCAATGTGTTAGATTCTCCATTTTTACTTATATACATATTTAATGAGCATTGTTGGAGCAAGCGAGATCTACACTTTTCATTCCCAACTAAATGTAATTGTTGACAAAAATAACTTGTGTTCACTCACTGTAAATGTTTCAACCAACACACCACAAAGTGGCCTGATGTCAGCCTACCACACAATCACATGGGTTTACCCAGCAGACCACAGGGCCAGATAATGGCCTAACACATTAAATGGTTGCATAGCATGGTAAGTATTGTACTATTTTTGCTTTAAAAAATGTAACACTGATTAAGGACTGATATGCATGTGCTGAAACACTGATCATTGAAAAGAAAATATAATTAAATATATGCAGTAAAATGACTCTACCTGCCCATGTGTAGCTTTGCCATCTTTACTTTTTGAAAACGACACTGTCCAGTCTCTTGCAGAGTTGGAGACTATTTGCTGTTTAGAATCAGAAACCCCCTTTTCTTCAATCTGGGTTTTGGAGGTGCGACGAGACGATGCATCGTTCTTCCCTTCTTTCCCCCCTTTTGAATCAGCCGGAACATTGCTGCTTTCTATTTGCTCCCCATCAGCGTTCCACCGGCTCCATTCAAGACTGCTCGTGCTGATCCCGGGGAACAGATGCTCAGAGACTGACAGAGGCTGAGGATCCGATGACTCAGAAGGGGTCATAGGGTGGCTCATAAAGGAGGAGACACCACTGAGAGGCTCCAGCCATCGCCCGGTGCCTTGTCCATCAGTGATAGGCTGCTGGATCTTTTCATCCAGCCGCTGCAGTGCAGACAATACCTGCGAAATCTCAGCCTTTACATCATTCAGTGTCCCAAGTTGTCTTTCTATCTGGCTCATACGGAGCAGCAGCTTACAGACACTGGCCTTGAGCCCATCATCGCTGCTTTCAAGGGAGTGAAAAAGCCTTGATAGTTGCCCTAGGCGACCGCGTCTGGCCTCATGGGTGTCCTGGTTAAGGGCACCTGGTCCATCACTGGGGTGCAGGACTCCCGTGGAACCGCACATGCTTATATCATCTAAGAAGCGAAAGATGGCGCTGATGTCATCCTCACCGAACTCTGGGTCATCTAATGAGGTCATGAAGGAGAAACGATCAGCGTGGACCAAGCTCCGGAGGCGCCGGGTGTCCGGCGGGTCCGTCTGTGTTCCCTGAGCCTTAACTCCATCGCTTCCACCTGGCAATCCACTATCCCCACTGTCACCTCCTGAAGACCCCCCTAAATTGCTCATAACAGGGGTTGAACGTCTTGGAAGTTGTCCCCCTCCCATTCCAATGCTCCCCAGGCCTATCCGATCCTCTAGACTGTGACTCTTGTTGCTCCAGTAGGGCTTTTGGGTCCTGGGAGGTTGTAGGTGCCGAGGAGACCACTCTGGGATTGGCCGGGGTCCAAAGTAAGTTGAGTCCTGTAGGTCATCGAGGCTCTCATGTTTAACGCGCGGCTCTGTTGATTGGTGGACTGTTGCTGGTGATGGGTAAGGATTCGGGATTTTTTCGAAGCTCAGATTGTCAAAGCCTTTCTGTCCTGTGTTGGGACTGGGAGACTCGCTGTTAACAGTCACCTGCGGTATTAGAGTCGGCCGGTTATGGAAGTCTTTCCTAAAGATGCTTCTCTTCTGGTCGACAGACGATCCCTGTTCATCTTCAAACACTTCTATGGGCACAGAATCTCCGCTAGACACGCTTTCTGTCTCCAAAGGTAGGTAGATATTATCCATGACCTCGTTGTAGATTTCACCACTGGGGTACAGAAGTGTGGTGTGAGGCAAGCTGAAAGACACAGCCCTCGTCCTGATTGGAGGGGAGGACAGAAGTGAGATGGGATCAGGGGGAAGACTTCCTCGCTTGTGGGCAGAGTAATTAGATCTTGGAAGCAGCAAGTGCTCATCGATCGGCCTTCCGCCGGAGTCAGAGTGGGCACGTGTTCTTCCTCGACCAGAAAGGTTCAGCTGTTGGATTCCAGGAAGGTTGGGGCCGGGGGACTGATTGGCGGGGAGGGTCATTTGGGCTCTCATTGGTTGGCTGTCATCAGGAGCCCCTGCGGTCATTTGAATAAGATTGAATATTGTTACAATATCTGCAGCGACGCCTATGGGGGATAGCCCCTGGCCTCTGGTGGAAACCCGGTCTCTAAATAGAGTTGCCGGGAAACAGGGGTCCTGGCTGGCAGCAGCAAACAGTAAACTCCGGAGCTCAACGAGGTTCTCCAGGTCAAAACGGGTGCTGACCATGCGACAAAGGTCCTGGAAGGTCAGCCATTGACGCATATTGGCTAGTTCCTCCAGGATCCCCAGAAGGACCCCAGAGTATTCCTGCTGCAGGTTAGCCATGGCTGCTCACCTAAGAGAAAAAAGAGGCAATTAGTGAGCCAAAGCAAGCCGATTTGTGTAGCAACCCTTCAGAACAAAGGTGTTTTAAAATTATCTACGTAACAAATAAAAAGCCATTAAGACAAGAGAGAAAAGAGAGATTTATTAAAAGTATAATATAAGATAATGATGTAATTTGTATAGCATTATATTATATAAGAACAATATAGGCCTAATGAAGCAATATAAACAAAACAATATTGTTATACTGTATTGGTTTATTATTAAACTATATATTTGGCTCTACATCATTAACAATGCTATACATGTTTATGATATGAATGCATTAATAGTATTAATAATACACCAAACGATTTCTATAAAAATATAATCTTGATTTATAGTTTCACTATTACGTTACATTGGTAGCATATATTTCTTGATATGAAAGTACCATAATATGTATAGTGGTAGTGGATAATTAATCAAAGTAGACTTTTCAGCTAGAAGGGAGAAAGCCCTTTAAGAGGGAATTTAGAAAGCGACCTTATTTTTGTGTCCTAAAATAACTGCTCATCTGACCAGAGGACTGTCACACTGCGCACATCTTTACCTCACTGGACATTTTTAGTCTTCTCATTTCTACTAACGGCCTAAGGGAACACTCGGCATATGGGAATTTAAACGTGCATTCAGTAACTTTATTTCAGACAGATTTAAAACGGTCTAAAGATGAAGGCAGGACAAGACGTTTTGTTGGAAAGCGCCCGTAAATATTTACCTTTTGTGCATCCGCTGGGACACCAATGAAATGTCAGTGTTGCAAATGCAATACGGACTGCTAACATTTTACCAAAGGTGTAGCTTTAAGCAGAGGTGAGCATAGTAGTATTTCCACTCACCTGGCTCTATATGTAGAGAATCAAGGTCACTCCTGCGTCCATGAGAAATGACAAATAAAATCCCGTTTTACGCAAATAGCAAGGCCATATTCCAAAACGATCCGGTGCGGCTCATACTCTCACACCCCTTTCATGGGCTTCTCAGTTTGTAGCAGCAACTAGCCCACAGCTCAGACAGGAGAGGAGAAAATTAGAAATCAGGTCATCTTCCCACAAGTCTTTGCAGTCCCTTAAGGGAGATTAAAACACATCCAAACGGGTTCCCCTCAACACAGATCACTGATGACACTGGCAAAAGTTAACAGGGTAGCCACATTTCTGATTGATACCTAGAAAGGAAAGCACCCTGTTGGCAGGACACTCCGGTGTATGAGTGGCCCAGGTCCAGGAGCATATTTTCACAGGGTGCCATAACAATAATTGGTTGTGTGTGCAAGTAGAGCCTAGGAATAAAGGCCAGATTAAAAATTAATGTTTCCTAATTGACACTCCAACCTGACAGCAAGCCATAAGGTCCAAGGTAAATTGTCTGCTAGATTGCTGCCTACACACAGAACTGTCTGCCAGACCTCAGCACCCTCCCCCAGACTTTTCACCATTACTCTGCATTATCATCCATAAAGGCTTGTACTTAAAACTCCATTAGAGCAAGAGAAGGGCAAGGCTTTCATCGGCGAGTAGTAGCACTCCACTACAATCAGAATGGACATCTCTAAATTATCTGACAACTCACAGAAGAGCACATCCATCATCCCATGTACTCAGGAATCACTGGGAATCAATGAAGTGAATGAGCCGTGTTATGTGGATTTAGGTTTAAGACAATACAGTATGACTGCAGGCCTGTAGCATGGGAGTTCTGTACAGTGGGAGAAATAAGTAAACAAGATTAATAATGCATTCAAAAGAAAATCTACTTTTATATTTTAGTGCATTATTTGATGGTACAAACAAGAATATAAACTGAGTACAAATATAGTACATGTATAGTTTTTGACATGTGTGCACATCAACAATGGACACGATTTCAGCAACATACTTTAAGCACACTTCTAGAAACATTTCAAATTAGACTGAACATTCAATAAGGTACAAATACCTCTTGCTTAAAAGGTACTGTTGACCCCAAACATACACATTTCCCCTTTAACCTGTAGAGCTATTTATCTAAAAAGGTGTTGGTATTAGTTACCTAGTAATGTCACTTCCCTTGTGGTGCTCAAAGCCCCAAAAATATTTCTAGAATCATGACCCAGTTACTCAAGATAAACCACAGACTTTGTTGACCTTTATAAAAAGGGCCTATTTTTTCCTAACATACTACAAATGCCAGTCATCGTGCAGAAGAAGGTAGCAACAGAACAGTAGTGGCATTATTACCAGCTACTGTAAGAGACACAAAAACATTACAAGACATTTACTATATGAATATGTAATATGTTAAGGTTTCAGCTGAGATGAGATTCTCGTTCTCTTTTCTTCTTTGGTTTTTTTTTCACAGGAGCTACAACTGTTGGGGTCAGAGAAGGATTCAAGGCTGGATCTAAGGCTGGGTTCAGGGCCAGCAGGTCCAATATAGCAGCACCCTGGTAACCTGTTGAGATATGACACCATGAAGGACAGGGATATACAGAATATGAACTATCTGAGCTAAAACGGGACTTACCAGTGTTGTCCTCTTCCCCGCTGGGTTCTGGGTCGGGGCTGCGGAGAGAGACTCGAGCCAAGGCTGCTAGCTCACTTATAAAGCTCTCTTCTGCATCCTAATGGATACAAAAACAAAGTGCTTACAAACAATGATTGCAAGATCGTTAATCAAGTCATAAACCTAATGTCCGACAGGGAAGTACAGAAGAAAAGGAAACATCTTAACCATGATCTGCATTTTGATTTTTTCCATGTTCTGGTCCTGGGCTACTTTCTTCCGCCTCAGTTCCTCATATATCATTTCCTGGTCCAGATCACACTGTTCCAGCACCTTCCTTTTGTGGAGTTCAACCCTGACACACAAGAAAACAAACAATTGTATTTGTATCTGATGTATTTAAGAGTAACACAATTGTGGAGGGAAGAAGATCAGTGTTGTGTGCGGTTGTTGCACCTCTGTTGAAACTCAGCAGAGGTGGGTTTCTTGCCCCAGTTCACCAGCTCTCTCAGCAAGGATCTGCTGAGCTGACTGCTGCTCTCTTGTTGCTCTTTCACCTCTGAAGAAACAGAATCAACACACAGTCAAACTTGTAACTTTTTGATCTACTCAAATGTGTATCTTCTGCTGTCTACTTAAATTACGTTGAGTAGGTTATATATAACAAGTCGAAAAGCAATCCAAATATTCTATCTTGTATTGCAAATATTTTCCCTGTGAGTGAAGCATCTACTACATGCATTTATTAAAAGATAAGGATTAAGGTTGCAGCTGTAACAAGATCAAACACTTTTTTAACACAAGTAAACATGTGTATGTGAGTTGTGATTGTTAATCTCACCTGGGTTGATGTTTGTCTGATCCTGCTGTAATTTGTTTATGATGTCTTGTAGGTGGGAATAGTAGCTCTGGACCAGTGCAGTGAGAGAGTCTTTGGTCACATACACGCTCTCCGAGGCAGTCTCTGTCAGGTGGCGCTAAGAGTGAAAAACATGTTCATAAACACAGGTAAGAAAACAATATCTGACTTGGAAAAACATATCTCGAGAAAAAAGTAAATAAAGTTTTATACTCATTTATTTCCCCAACCCTACCTTCAAGCCATCGTCCTGCTTCGGAGAGGCCTGCGTCTCAGAGGGCGAGTTCTCCATCATCTGTTGGATGGCGTGGCTGAGGGCGTTGCCTAGCACCAGCTGTGCATGGCTCTGTAGAAGCTCTGTCCCTGTTTCCAGTTCAGACAGGAACTCCTGCTGGAAGCTGTGGCCCACCAGCTGACTCTCTGGACCCAGATGCCTCTCTGCTAGGCTGGCACTGCTATTCTGTGATTGGTAGATGCAACAAACGTGTTCAATCTGCTGTTAATCTATTACTTTAGATAAATAAATGGACACATGCTGTATTTTGGAACGGTTATGAGGTGCCTTAAAGAATGTGTTCATCTTTTTCTCCCACCTTGAGGTCTGAATTGACACAGGACTGGCTTTTACTGGGATCTTCCATCAGCACAGCTCTGAAATCAGTCTGAGACAGTGCCTTCAGCTTGGACAGCCTCATCTCCTTCAGCATGTGCAGACAGAAGTGCCTGACTACAAAGTACCTCTGCACCGCAACCAACAGGTGCTCATGTTTCTTCTCTATCAACCTCCCCACGTAGCTGGGAAGAATATCGCATTGCATTATTTCAGAGTATCTCATAAAAATTGATTTCGATATTGTATAAGTGGATATGTCTGGGTTGTAAATCTAATTTTAGTACATCAGGAACTCTTTTACAACCTTCATACTCTAAAACTACTTTGGACAGAGGTTTTCCAATCTCACCTGTTGAGTGTGTAGCTCTGTCTGGCCACCATGGCTCTGAGGATGGTCATCTGTTGCTCACTCAGATGTTTGAGGCAGGCCTGCACCAAAGCCATCTCCTCACTCCACACCTACAGAGGAGTAGTTGCTTTGTTAGAAACAATGGAAAGCCCCTAGAAGGATTATTCTTGCAATTAAGTTCAAGATATATGTGCACACCACCTATGGACAAACTGTGCTGCTGTCAGTAAAGCAGTAAAGGAAAGTCGATATTAGAATGGCTAATTACAAGCAAAAAGGGAGTGCCCTACATATCATACTTTTGGGAGCCATCTCAAACAATGGCTTAAGGCGAATGAAAACTGTGATCACTTATAACTTGACATGTAGTACAATGTAATCTGTCTTCTCTACTTGTGTAATGTTGATTTGTATATTCTGACATTTAATTTTTCTGTTTTTGTTATCTGCCTAGGGACTACGAATCCAGGTAAGCTTTTTTTTTTATAACTCTAAAACAGAATCCCTATCAGATACAATAATGAATTGTACCTAGATCTAAGAGACAGAGTTTAAAAATGAACCTGCTTATAATCATTGATGGAGAAGCTGTGCACCTGTCCATCTCTCTCCAGCTGAGCCCTCATGTCCTCCAGCTGCAGCTTGGTAGTGGTCTCGGCCTGCTGCAGCTGCTCAGCCAGCTCCTGCTCCAGGTCCAACCACAGCCTCTGGCAGCGCTCAGCTGACACGTTTGACTGGGTAGCAACGGTGGTGAGAAAAATATCTTTGACTAGCTCTCCGATCTTTTTTGACCAGGAGGTACGGAGTTTCTAAAAAAACACAAAAACAAACATTAGAATAAAGCAAGTAAACAAAAGAATGCACACAAAAAGAAACTGCAGTATGTTTTACCTTCCAATAGTCACAGAGCGATTCAGCCACCCTGTTTTCCTGCTGCTGCTCCAAGTCAGAAACCTGCTGCCTGTGTTTCATCAGCAGCTCCAGGTACACCTGAAGGAAGGTTGAGGATCAGATTTAGATATCAGTGGGATCTACAAGCAGATCTACATAGTGAGGTGTCAGAAGGAAATGTTGTGACCTTGGTGAGCTGCTGGATGTCTCCGTGAGGCTGATCCAGTTCCAGGGCGCGGCTCTTCTCCTTGATCTGGCTCCTCAAAAGCTTCTTCCTCTTTGACTCCATTCTGCTGCACTTCTCATTCACCAGCTCCTTTGTCTTCCTCGCGCACTCTTAACATAATACCATTTTTAATTTGAACCAAACTTCTCAAAAACAATTATAGTTGATAAAGCCAGTTAAAAGACTTTGGAATAAAATGTTCATAAAAACAGATTGTTCTTATAATATGAAAGATGTTGTTAGTGACAACATACTCAATATGAACTATTACCAAAACTTGTTTATATTGTTAAATTATTTGTGATTTGTATGCCTTCCAGGACCTATTTTGTGATTTTGTATACAGTGGACAATAAACTCTATTTTCCTATAAAGGTTGTTAAATGCTTATGTTTAAAAATAATACATATGGTTTTCCTAATGATTAAAATATGTACATATTAACAAATATATTTCCACTTACCATTTTCACTTTGAGGGTCAAACTGCCGTTAGTGGTAATAAAAAACATCAAAAATAAAAACTGAAGAGTAAAATCAATCCAGAACATAAAGTATCTCGCCTAACTAATGTAAGCATTATATGCATTTTATTGCACAATAAAATCCAAAACAACACAATGTCATAAGTGATATGTTGGAAAATAAAACCTGAGTCTGGGCTGCAAAGATATCCATGATATTGTATGCTGTCCTGGGAGAACCTGGCCTTATTTAGGAGCTAAAGAGGATTCCCAGAAAAGGGTCTATTTTGAGAGTCATTTAATTTAAAAAGTAGGCTAGACATTGTGCACTGATACCTGCCAGAACTAGTTGAGTATGTTGTAAGAAAATGTCACATATCAGTATTTGAACAAATGCATCACTAACAAAATGTCTTTTTTTCAGTTTTGCATCACATTGATTTACCAACAATATGCTATCTATGAAATGCCTCCTGTCTATTGTCTTTTGACCTGATAGTACCTTGCAGTGAATTTGTTTCTATGACACTGAAACAATGTTTACTTGCATCTTACCCTCAGTGCACTGTTGAAGGCCTTCGGTCAGAGTGTCCTGAACCTCTGAAAGGATCTTTTCCATGTGGCTAAAGCTCAACATGTCATCGCTCGTCAGCTGCTCCAGTGTTGTTGCTATCAAGCCCTGCCTCAGAGACACTTCCCTCTTCAGCAAGGCAGGTTGGGATTGAATAAGCCCCGCCAGCTCCTCCCACCACATCAACTTCTGCTGGATCCTCTAAGAGAAGTGGAAAGCAACTTTCCCATTAGTACATTATGTTCCTCATATGAGGATGAGAAGCAGAATGAATGCTGTGCAAATCAATAGCTCGTATTGCATTACATTGAGATCCGCTTCTTGTGTGTTCACCAGGTGGTTCTCTACTAACAGAAGAGTCTTGATGAGAGAGAGAAACACTTCCTGTGCTTCATCTGGAGAGAAAATGCTGGTCTTCTTCAGCAGATGCTGGCCCAAGTCCTCCACCTGTCTGCTGAAACCTCTGGACTGTAAAGAGACACGGGCATTAGTTTTCCTATCAGAACAGTCATTGTAAATAAAGGTGGTTTAGCAGACTATCTCTTTGCTTTTACCACTTGCAGGCCACGTTCAAGAAGATCTTTTTGGGCTCTCTCTATTTCCTCCAAAGTACAGGGAGCATCGGTATCTTTCTCACTGTCATTGTGGCCTTTTGGCAACTGTTTCTTTAGCTCATTCAGTTCCTGAAATGACAGATAACAATATTTTTCATGGTGTATCTACAAGAGAAAGTATTTTAGTGTGTGTGTACGGATGTGTACGATACATTTGATTTGACTGTACCTTTTCTTGCATTTGAAGAATATTCTTGGAGAATTCAGCATCATTTTTGTCTTTTGGAAAGCGACTGCTGAACATTACTTTCAGCATTTGAAGAAACATCTATTTGCAGGATAAAAGAAACAAGGGAAATGTAACGCCCTTTTAACTTTTGCCTATTTAAAGAAATATGCATATATCATTAGTATAACTATACTGAATCAAGTTAAAAATACAACTACTATCTTTTTAACTATTTTATTAAGCCAAGATGAAAAAAACTCACAAGACATTTTTCTTCCTGAAGCTGGGAGCACTGTTGTTGTATATCCTGCAGGGCCAAACAGTAAAGGCTGATCCTGCCTTCAAAACTGGAGAGATAACAAAATAAATATCCTCACATACAGCCAACTTTGGTTTGTGCAAACTAAGATTTACGGTTGAGGTTCAACATTTTAAGACTCCTGGTTCCTACCCTGGTTGTGTCAGTGTCTGAGGGTAGTGAGAGACCCTGAAGAAGCTCTGGTTTTGCAGACTCTTGGGGACGAGCGAGGAGGAGATAAACTGACTGCTGTTGTCGTCGTTGTCCTGCTCTTGGCTCAGAGAGTCTCCGTCAGTGGAGGAGGATGAGTCGTCGTTAGGCATTGCTGGCAACTTGGAGTGCTCATGCAATGATGGATTAGACGCTCCATCTGCTAAAGGCTGACAGATCCAGTGAAAGCTTGCAGGTCAGTGTTTAAGTACAATACACAAACTAAATTAAAACACAAACTAACTAAACATAATTGTTTCTACCTTACTTAACATTGGATTACTTTACAGTGTACTACCTACTCTTATTCTACCATTTCTTTTGAACAGCACACATTTTGCTTTCTTGATTTAATATAATTTAGTATACTAAAGTCACAATACAACTTATACAGTTATTTGTGCATACAAAATAAAAATAAAATGATTGACCAATCACATGAGCCTTCAGTTCATTACTTTGTGTAAGGAGCAGAAAGTGTATGTCATCATTTATGATAGACTTACTCTGTATTTTTGATTGATGGGATAAACCACCTTTGCTCTTGATGCAAATGCAGCCACATCGCTCCTCACGGGTGGCTGTTTCTTTTCCTGGACAAAAAATAAACAGACTTATACTGTTAGTGGGAAATGCATTGTTATGCATCACAAGTTGGTAACCCTGAAATAAGCATTAACAGAGTCCTGTGCCACACATCACCTAACATATGGCAGTCATGTTACATCAATTTAGCAGTTTATATTTCATGTAATTAGGAGTGTACAGCTATGCAAAGTAACAGTTGAACAGGGAATAGTACTTTTTCCTTTGTGGTGCCACTTGGAGCCTCCTTCCTGCTGTTGCTGATACAGTCACTTTGGTTGTTTTCTAATTCTCCATCATCAGGTTCAAGCAGCCGCCTTGCATTGTGACCCTAATGGGATGATACACGACAATATGTTACGTTCAAGGGCGTAATATAATGTATAGATGATACCTGGTAAAGAAAAAGACTGGGTGTGTAGTGCATTTGATTACTTGTCTCGTCAACAGCAAGGGCTTCAGGCAGAAGACATATAACAGAGCTGCAGCTAATATTCCCGAAAGCCCTCCACACACTGTCGCCACAGTTAACAGTCCAGTGTAGATGTGCAGCGACTCTGCGAAACTGACCAACCCATTATTGCTGCATCCCGCTATCACGTTCTGCTCTGTCATCTCTCATCAAACAGGGAAAACTAATGTAATGTTTGTTAGCATCTTGTCCACTTCACCCAGCTAACGTTATCAACTCATCTCGAAGAAAGTAGCATCTTGCTGTTCACGCCGAAGCTTCTTGCTCAAATAAGTTTTACACATTTTTTTTCTTTTAAAGGTTTTCGATTTTGAAACAAATACAACCTACACTTTGGTACAAATTCTTCCAGTATAACGTATTTCCCCTAAAGACAAACTTAAATGTTGGCCAATGGTACAATGGTAACACGGAGATTTTAAGAGAAGGACAGAGCTGCGGCAGGAGGACAGGAGAGCTAGCTCACATTTGGCCGGAAAAAGATAAATTAGCCTTCAACATAAAAGCATAATAATGGCTTTTGGTAGAAAAAGCCCTTACGCAAATACAGGTTGATACTATTAATACTCACGGCGTTTAGGTGTGGTTTCTTGGCAGATTTATTTCTATATTTTAGTTGTTGAAAGTTTCAGTCTCCTCACGGGCTAGCCTACATTGTTTTATTTTGGAAAGCCTTAAGCGGAAACACATCTGTGTACGTTGTTATTAACGGGGCATTAGAAGTTGTCCGTTTTTTCCCAAATTTAGGAAATGTTTTCCGAAGTTGTGCAGCAACGGCGAATATGGACCTATTGTTGTGTAACTATTTAACAACTTTCATAGCATCTCCTGAAGTATTCGCACACAAGTGAGATGTTAATGATAGTTAGATTAGCTGCTACAACCAATGTTTCTCAAGAAAAAACGGTGGAAATGTTTGCATCGCGGATTTTATCAGGGGCAACATCCAGACACCCACCCAGCTAACTAGCTAGCGGCTCTCCTTGGGGAGAGTGGCACACCGACTTACGAATGCTTCAGGGACACTTTACCGTGAAGAGGATCACGATATGGTCATTTGTTCTGAATATCCAAGTTGTGTGTTTGTGTCCACCTTCTCTCTTCTCCCCTTGGTGTCACGATGTGACCCGGCGTGAGAATGTTTTGGGTTACAGTGCCAGACATCAGCTTGTAGGGTACAATACATCTCAGGAGGGATCATGGATCACAACACAACTACCCCCTCCTTTCTCTGACAAATGGGAGGTAAGTGGCTTTATTGTGACACTATCATATTGAAATATATATATTTATCATCTGATTTTCATTCGGATTGTACCTCTTTAATCCACTGTAGATGTTGTTTCTACAGAAATACTCTGTTACAAGTAAATGTCTTGTATTAAAAATGTTACTCAAGTAAAAGTACAAAAGTAGTGTCATCAAAATATAAGTACTCATTATGCAAATTGGCCCATTTCAGATGAATATATTATATGTTGTTTACTATAATTGCTCCAGGTGTAACTAAAGTCTTATTTAAGTGTTGCTTATATTTCTCATTATTAATCAAAATCTGCAAAGTAACTAAACGTATTAAAAAGATGTAGTAAAAGGACACTATTTACCACTGAATTCTAGTGGGGTAGAAGCACAAAGTAGCAGAAAATTGAAATATTTCTGTACTTAGTTAATTACTTTACACCACTGTATTATCGTGTCCCTTAACCTCAATTTAGCAATCAATATGTTGATGCAGTTGCCATTATGTAATCAGCCCTATAACAGATGTTGCTTTGAGGGGTACACTTGTCCATGCATGTCATTACGCTGTCATTCATATGTTAATGAACATGTTGAAATTAAATCCACATAACTGAATGCCCCTTATCCATTGTCAGAGCCTCTCCTGTATCCATGTGATGCAACATGACCCCGGAGGGAAATCAGCAGAGCAGACATTGCTTAAGATGGATGGTTTGTTCCTTTCTCTCAATTCTATTCATCTAAAATACGGTCAAAAACAAAATGTGTATAAGTGTAAACGTCATTAGTCGGTACATCTGGCCTGTATTTTTCTAATGCTGTTCACATAGATGTTTTTTTTTTATTGTTGCCTCTGTGTTTAATAGGGGTGCACCGAATGGGAAATTCTTGGCCGAAACCGATACCGAAAATAGGAAACAGTTGGCCGAAAACCGAATGCCGAAAGGCCGAAAATGATTAATAGAAATATATATATATATAATGTATACATTTTTTACCAATGTTGTTCAGCTACCTGATTATGGAAAAAGACATGATTATGGCAAAACTTAACTTAACTTAAATANAAAAAACGGGAAAAAACAAACAAAACGAATATCCGAATAACGAAATTGAAACCCGAATATTACTCCAACGAACGAATATTCGGATATTCGGGTACAGCCCTACTATCCACCTTGGGACCCGTTATCGTTTGCGGGGTCCGTTTCCGCGTTTCCGTTACGGCCTCGTCTGAACGAACGGACTATACAAAAGAGGAAAGTATCGGATACAACCGTTTGCGTTCTCGTGTAAACGGCACTTTATAGTGTCTCAGGATTAACAATGACCACAGTATGTTGATCATAGTGAGTTGCCATTACAGGGATAATCTTGTTCTTTTTTCACAAGTGGCTTCAAAATGTTGTCCAGCTTGTTGTGGTGAAAAATGGGCCCTGTTTTATTATTTATTCAGGGGATCATATGATTTCTTTATTTAGTTTTGACTAAAAAGGATGTTCACAAAACAACATTGTGGGGCAAAACAAAATGTATGTTCTTTAACTAAATGTAAGGTAAAATAATCTCAGTGATTCCAAGAGTTTTAAGTATATCTTGATGATTAACAATGTCGTTTTTTCGTCAAAGATTATGGTTCCATAGAATGTTCTTATTGTCTCTTGCAAAGTCCTAGCTCTGTAACGCCTCCTACATCTCTGCAGTACAGGTCATCTTTCATTTCAGTTAGGACTGACATTTCCCTTCACCCTTTTTCCTCCCAAGGGTCTCCCAGTGTGTGGATACTAAGATGGATATGAACAACCTGGCCAGAGTGTTCGGCCCGACTCTTGTGGGCCATGCTGTTCCCGAACCAGAACCAATGACCATCCTGCATGACACAAGCAGACAACCAAGGGTAAAGTGAACGAGAGTAAAGAATAACTGCTCTGACTACATTACATGTGGCGCAGTGGATAGTGCGTTGGTGTTCGGATCAGGGGAGCACAGGTTCAAACCCCACTGCAGTCAGCATGTTGTTGTGTCCCTGGGCAAGACACTTCACCCCAAATTGCTCCTGTGGGGATTGCCCACAGTATTGAGTATGTAAGTTGCTAATAATATAATAATAATGAGACATTCACAGTCCACTGTTTATACAGCAGCACAATGGTGAAATATATGGATGTTTGTGTGCTTTTGTTCACTTCAAGATCAGTGTTATTATGTAGAAATGTTATTTTATGTGATTAAGAATGTTTGTGACTACACTTACTGGATTTACTTTGTCTTTCTAGGTTATGGAGCGCCTGTTCTCTATTCCAGCTGACTACTGGGGCCAGTTTGCTTATCCTGATTATACTGACATCGGCAGCTCTCACCAAACTGAAACTCCAGACCACCACCAAGGTAAATCATTGAAAGAGTGGATAGAAATAAGACATTGTGTTCTATTTAATTTAAACGTTTTATATGTTACACATGATATGACCTTAAAGAGTATAACACTTTATTTGAGCAGTTGTACTCATCATCTTTGGATGACAAATGATCTTCAATGTTTCTGCAGTGAGCATATTGGGACCATTGACCACTCCAGAGCACCAGATGATGGCCAAAACCCCCTCCTCCAGCTCGCTGTCCCAGCGCATGAAGCAGACCCTCTCCAGCACCAGCATGTAAGCTCACTCCTTCTCTCTCACTCGGGTCTGTTAATGGATATCAGAGACAAAGTAGGGCTAGCTTTTTCAAATGTCACCTAGCCTAATCCAAGCAAGCCTGTAACCAATTATTTTGTTAATTATCATCTCGCTGCCTTTTTATTTTAAGTGAGAAAGTCCAAGTTGGTCATTCATTTGTCGACCTTGGATAACTAACTTTCTGATGTGAGGATGGTAAAAACTATGATTGGCACTAATATGACTATGAATGTACATTTTTTGCTGAAATGAATAGAACATTTGGAATCACACCATTACTTATTACATTTCTCCCCTCTCTCTTACAGGTAATTTACAGTTTTTATATTTCAAAGGGGCTTGTGAAACACATTTTAATTCCTTCTACATGAAATTTATATTTTACACATTTCACCTTGACCTGTACAAAAGAACATAACAAAATGACTGATAGTGGAATTCAATTTGGCAGCTTCAGTTTCAGGGTCCTGGTATTACCTTTGCTGCTTCTCTTGGACATTTTATTGAACTGAGCTATCGTTAATGTTATTAGTAGCACCAGTGCTTTCCCTACTATGACAAGTCAAAATGTCCTGGAGGTCTAATTTGGCATAAGTGAAAACACCTGTGTACTAAAAGTGCAGGGCCATCAATTTATTGGCTTGAATTATAAATAAAATGATCTTGTAATATTGGTATTAACTTTATATAAAAAATCGAGATAATGTTCACAATATTCCAAACTAAATTATTAATAATCATTTAGCATTCTGCTTTAAATTAATGAATGCATGTACGGGACAAAATGTCGTATACATTTCATAATCCAAGGCATTGTGTTAACAGTTTGACACAGAGGTTTTAAAGATCTGGTTAAATTATTTACAGTCAGATTAAGCTCCAGTTTTAGACTGAACCTCAAAACATTTGTCTTCACATTGCGATTGTTAAAACGAGTTTCACTAAGCTTGACATTTTAACTCACGTCCCCCTCATCTTTCAGATTTGGGAGCAAAAGCAAAGCGTCAGTTGCCTGTCATCGCCAGGGCAACTTCTTCGCCTCTCCACAGCTGAAGTAATGCTAAAGGAGAAAAAAAAACACCACCCATATTGTACTTCTGGGATGCCTACTGCAATAACTGAATATAGCCAATGTTCACATAATCATGTGGGAAAACTACTGTGTAATTTTTAGCATGTAACTCTTTTATAACAGACTTTATAACCAGATTTCTTCTTTGAAAAGATTCCTGCACAACTATGTTTTTATATCTTTGATTACTAATGATTTATTTTTTATACCAAAACTGTGGGACATCTATATGATTGTACGAGGTTTGAAGGCTTTGACCAAGCAACCGTTATCAACAATTCACGGATTGTGCTTTGTGTTTTACTCTTTGGTTTGATTACCATAGCTATGCATTCACTTGTGTGCGGCCATCTTTGAACCTGTGGTTGTAACCGCAGTGACGGGGGGGGGGGGCTCGAGCAAACGTGAAGAAAACAGTGGCATTGGATAAAGAGGAAAGACATTTTATTATTGGCCAGTGTCTCTTTGTGTATTGGCATCGGTTGTCATTGTCCTTGAACTGATATCCTTTTTTTGTTTTCTTGATTTTAACATTTTGTTTTATATTTATGTGATTGTGTCCTATGAAGTATAACAAACATGGCAATATATATACTTTACTGCAATTTTAACACTACTGCAATGTTAACACTGATACAGAATGAGAGTATTGTTGCATTTTGCACAGTCTGTGTAACAATCCGAGTAAATGTGTTTTCTACCTGGAAACACACGCCACAAGAGGCTGCTGTTGCACCACTTTTGATAGGCAAGCCCTAACCAATGATCTACTGTATATTATGCAAAAAAAAGTTAGAGTTACTGACACTCATTACAATCAGCCGATAATTGGAAAACTGTAAATTATTCAGTTGAGTCAACATTTTTCTCTCTCACAAACAGAGGTCTGAGATTACATCTGTGTGGTCATCACAAACTAAAATCTGGTGCTTCTTAAATGTTTTAATCTAAAAACTAATTTGCATGCGCTATCAGTATTTTAATCACTGTAGTTTTCTTACAGGAAGTGACACTTCCTCTGACTTGTTCCTAGCGTGCTGCTCTCACGGTCACGCTTCTTACAAGCTCCAGATTTCAGCGTGATGATGACATCCTTAATTAAGTATGAGTTATTTAGAAGAGAACTATTTATGTTGATGAAACCAGATTCACAGTATTCAGTCATTAAAACCAAATATAATCATGATTTGCCTAAAAATGAAGACATTTGCAATGTTTGTGGTTGTACTCCAGTAATACTGCATGTTTTATACACTCTTGTACACTTTGATGCCATTATACGGTGTCTCTAATGTAATGTAGTTTAAATAATTCAGTAACTGTCACCAAAGATTTTGTGCAATGAATGTTAAACATGTCTTAGCTCAAATAAGATCACACAAAAGTTCATATCTGAGCTCAAAATAAAACATCAAACAACTGGTCCTTTTGTCTTGGCGTGTGTTCTTCATACATGTGCTCCAATGAACTCTGCTTGAATGAGGCCCTAGAGCATGTGAGGCATACATGTAGGCTTTGTTTTGCAATTAAATGAAAAAACACGTGAATATGGATTTGTGTTGTGGACCCTCATTACACAATATCAGGGTAACACAACTGAGTAGGCCTATGCTGTTAATGCCTAATGCGTGCAGCCTTAAACCTATATGTTAACACTCATTTTCCTGGTGGAAATGTAATGTTTTTTTAAAATTTAAAATCGTCTGAAGAAACAAAAGAGCAGCTTCAGTAATTCCAAAGCCGATGTGGCGGTGAATGATAATTCAATTTGGCTCATTGTTCCAATAGTCATTACAGCCATTTCCATAATCTATTGGGCTGAGTGGGCAGGCGATGAGGGCCAACATTATTATGAATTAAAGCAGGGATCATTTATACATCTTATAGTTATTCCATTAACACTTACTGTTGAGAGTGCTAAACCAGGCTGAACCCATTGACATACATTTTGTATGGCTTCATGCAATACAGTGCTTCAACAACACACAAGTCCCTTTGAGATCTGAGCCCAGCTGTTTGGGGGAGAAACGAAAATATGGTGTGCAGAGTTCATCCAAATGAGTTTGTTATCTCTCTCTCTCACACACACAAAGAGCTATGAACGCCTGCAGAGAAGACCCTCGGAATTTGTTTTTGAATTTCAAATCAGCATTAATAGTTCATTAGCCTGAAATAAGGTCTCCTGTGTGTCGATCTGTCCTCTCATCGGGGGATTGTGTGTTTATTTATGCTGTACGGTGCAGCATACGCTCGGCGGTTGTAGACATCAAACAGCTGGCTGTGTACAGTGTGTCTCTGCAGCTCCATATCCCAGCATGCCCCTGTGTGCAGTGATAGAGCTCCACTCTGCTGTGGGACCAACGAGGGCCAAATGAGTAACTAGTCCTATTAAGAGCTCTTAAATAAATTAAAATGTAAGCTGGTAAACACACAACAACAGCAGCAGCACTATTTAATTCCTCTATTTATAGAGTGACCTGTAGGCAGTGATGCCAAAAAGAACCAGAAACAGAACTATTGCCATCTCTGCAAGCCAAATACAATCTCTACATTATTCAATTCATAAGGTTTAGCGTAGTTATTGACTGATTGAAAATACAGTATGTGTCAAGCCCTCGCTGTGTAGCATGTAGTGGGCGTCTGCAGCTCCGCCTGCTCCAGGTCAATAATGTCGGCACCTCAAAGATGTCAACTCAATAACTGCCAGTCAAAATCCACCCGTCTAATCAATACGTTTGTTAGGGGGAAAAAAGCCATGTTAACCGGTAGACCAATGTTTCTTTCATGTCTTGTATATAACTTTTCCTGTATATGTATTTTGCTACATGAAACACAGTGTTTTACATATTCTGTTACTTGCTGGGGTCATGTCTATGTTCCTACTGTGCCGTTGTTAAACCTGTTCACTATTATCAGGTTAGAGATCATGCAGATTTGCTTTTGAAATCACATCCAAATGTGCAGCGAGAAGAGGCAGTACATAAAATTAATAATTCAAATGTATGAACAAGAGGACCAATATACTGCTTCTTTAGCAGCCTAAGCATGTGCTTGAAAAGTGCTCCTCCAGATTTGTTTCTGACACTGTTTTCAGTTTATTATGTGTCAGATTGTGTGATCAATATGCTTTCCATTTGGTGACTACAACATACAACACTGAAATATCCTGTGCCTTTTGCGCTAGGCCTATAATAGCCCTTAAAGCAAGACAAGAGTCATTGTCCAATCTACACCCACCTAAAGCCAGGGAGTTTTTTTTAACTGCAAATAATTGCACGGCTAGTTGGCTTTCAATGCTCCTGCTCTCATCTCTTCTTCCCCTCTATATTATTTCTCCCCTTTCCACCCCTCCTTTGAATCGAACTGCCGTCTTAGCCGGCTACCATGCATGGTCGATACCTTGTTACCACAGAGAAATCAATTATCTCGACCAAGCAGCAGGGGAAAGAGGCAATAATGAAAGAATGCTCCTCATTCCCAGACGATGGCCATGGTCATTAAATATGAATTTATCATTGGCCGAGGAGATTTATGGAGAGAGATGTGGGCCCGAGTTCACGCTCTCTTTACAGCACAAGTTCAAAGTCTGGCTACAAATGAATGCAAACTAAATGGGTAAAAGCTGTTAGCTTCATGATGTTATAAAGCGTAAGCAGGGACTTGATTATTTCAGTCATCTTGGAAGAAATGAGACAAATATGTGTCATTAAACTGTCCTCTAAATACCCACACAACATAGATGACATGTCTTCCTGTTCCGATGACACAGCTCTCAACAAAATGCCTCCGAGGGGGTTATACAATATTACATGTATACTATTGTGTATACTGAGTCCATGGGATGCCACCAGGGCAGGCTCTTTTCAATGTGATGTCTGAGCACCACTCAGTGGAGTGACAGTGGAGATGGCAGAGATGGCTGACAGGTAAAGGTGGGCATGCCAACCATACGTGCCCGTTTGGGTCTGTAATGAGCCGTTTTGACGACTTGTCTGACAGCTGCCGCTAGAAATCGAAGTAAAAAAAAACACACCACTACCATCACCACAGCCGGCAAAAAGAAGAAGAGGAAATGAAAGAGAAAGAAAGAGGGAGGAGGACGGAAAATGTGTAATCCGGGCTTGCTCTAAAGGCAGCCATAAATTCCCTTTTAATGGGGCACCACAAGCAGTAGCAGGCACTCAGCAGTCTGTTGTGTTTGATGCCAAATTGTGCAGAATAAACAGATTTGCTGTGCAGCTGGTCCAAACACATACTTTATCTCTGTCTCTCTTCTCATCCCCCACCACAAACACACCATCTCCTAATTCCCCAACTCCCTGCTCATCTCTCACCCACCCAACCCCCCCCTCCCTTGGACATACCAGAATTAGACAAATCGTCACTAAAAGATGGCAAGTGCTTTGATTTCTATTCTTCCACTTAACTGAGTACTCATCTCCAGCTGTCCTACACAAGGCCAAGATAGAGTATTTCTTTTAATAGGGAAAAGAGTGAGCTGCATGTCACTAATGAGAAACAACACGCCACATCTGGATCATTTCCTCACAAGGATAATGGGCTTATTTGGTCATCCTGTACAAGAAAAAAACCGCCACACATGTCTGAAGCCTCTGTACGCAGAACACTGTTGGTTGATGTAATGCAAAAAAAGCTAATGGTGGTCTTCGTGAATCTTAATGTAACACCCAGATGGTAAACTTCGTCCTGTATGGCCCACAATTGCTTGTACACATTTTGTGGAAATCCATTTAATAGTTATTTCGGCCTAGCTTTGCAAAAAATATTTACTGAAGAATAGAGATCATCATGGTGTCACTGCCAGAATAGTGGCACCATGGCCTGTTTGGCATCATTGGAGGCACTAGTGGACCCATCCACACGCGCAAACGCACACACACACACACACACACACACGCACACGCACACGCACACGCACACATGCACACCATTGACTGCTGCCATTGCTTCGATGATTTATGTATAGTTTTCAAAAGCCGAACACTCACATGCCGATACACTGCCAAGGCACAC
>NW_011366793.1:213440-272680 GCF_000735185.1 Notothenia coriiceps
TGTGTGTGTGTGTGTGTGTGTGTGTGTGTGTGTGTGTGTGTGTGTGTGTGTGTGTGTGTGTGTGTGTGTGTGTGTGTGTGTGTGTGCTTGTGCGGCCCTCTGCCTCAGAGTTTGGGATTGTTTTTTTCTGCATGGATGGACTCAGCTATTAAACACTGTATACATACCATATATGATATACGTAAACCACACAGCCCCACATCTCATCTCTTCTGTCATCTCTTTTCATGAACTTCACTTGTAGCGTACCACCGGAACGACCCATTGGTTTTGTCAATTTGGCTCATGTTGAACCTTAGCAGCATTGGTGAAGCATCATTAGAACTGGTGTTAATAATCCGGGGCTGATCTCATAATGGTTCCCACAGCAAAAAGGCAATAGGAACCCTTAAACAAGCATTATCTAAACACCTTACATCTAAATAAAAAGGCCTCAGGTCATGCTACACACCTAGATCGTTTGCAGTATTTAATCAGTTAAAAAAAAAATGTTTCAACATTCAAACTTGTCATAAAAGTCCCATAAAAATATATAAATCTGAGAAAATTAACCACATTTTTCCTGTGGGATTTTCTCGATGCCACTAGAATGCACTGTTGCTCCCTGTAATCCACTTTGGTGTCATGAAGCAGCTCATCTCCAGCCGAACACACCCATTAATATCACCCATCTCCACAACTCTATCATGTACCCGGTGGTTGCTAGGATTTGAGAGTGCTATAAAGTATATATATAGTATTTATATCATTTGCCCCTTTGAAGCTTTAATTTGATATAAAAGGTGATTACGCTGTCTTCTCAGGCGACAGGTATTAACATCTTCTTCCCTTGGATTTCACCTCTAGGGAAAACATTAAATTGGGTAGATCAGAGTTCATACATAAATGAAAGCTGAACAGGGACCAGCATATGTTGGAGCCTTATCGCACATTTAATTCACACAATCGTGATTTCATCTCAACT
Source organism: Notothenia coriiceps (assembly GCF_000735185.1). Classification (NCBI taxonomy): domain Eukaryota; kingdom Metazoa; phylum Chordata; class Actinopteri; order Perciformes; family Nototheniidae; genus Notothenia; species Notothenia coriiceps. The sequence goes on from NW_011366793.1 coordinate 214,405, forward strand.
GTAAGGTCGACAGCCGTTTTACAAACATATGCATTCTCCTTCTATCACACCCTTCATGCGTAACTTGATACCTGTCACTAAATGTTCCTCAGCCAGCTGCAGCTATTAATTTAAAGGCTTAAACAAAAATAAAAACACTCAATTATTTATTGTCATAACGTTAGTGTGAAACAAGTGCGTTCTCATAAAGTACGCCACACTAAATATAACCCACCAATTATACATTCGAATCTAACACCTGTTGTTTTTATATTAGCAATCAACACTTTAGGAATATAAAGTCAAAGCTGGGCTCTATTTTTACACGTTCAAGTTAATGAATGCAATCACCATTAATCCATATTTTAAGCAAGCAATGGAGCAAGCATGTCAGGGCTGCTGGTTCACAGAGAGCGCTTCTTCTCCTCAGTGTCAGTGGCAATGTGATCAAATGAATACAAAGACAGAATGCACTCTACTGTCAATACAACTAATACAAACATACAGCATCAACTTTCAATAGGCTTTTTTAAATTATAAGATTTCACTGACCTAGATTAAGACCTTTTATAAATTGGTTCCCTTTTCAGTTTTTTACAATTTGGAAGTGCACACTGGCTTTGAATGATTTCTATAAAAATGCTGTAAACCAAACCTCTAATTAGTTTCGGTACACAGTGAAAGATGAATGATTAAATGTGGGTACAGTCATTTGTCTCTTATTTTAAGCTGGTGACTCATTATGAGACCTATCTCTTGGCTATATTTTCTCAAAACAACTTCTAACTTCCTTTTTTCTAAATAAGGGAGAAAACCACATTACTGAGTAATCACATATCGGACAGTATATAAACCCTTGGCATTGTCAGAGGAGCGGTGATTTGAAGTCCCAAAGCTTCACTCAGTGGTTGACCATGGCGCAGGAGTTGGAGCTTTCTGAATGCAATACCATACAGCATGATCTTCAGGGGACTGAAAAAGACAGCAGTGCCTATGAGCCGTCAGGTAGGAGCACAGTCAATTAAGAATCATTTATCATTGGATAAGAGATTCATTTCGAATCAGCATTGTTTAATAGGGCCTAATGATTGTTTATTGTGTTTTCTCTATAAAAAAAAGATCACTAACTACCCTACCGTTTTGATGAACTTTATATAAAAATGGCGAAACCTCAGCAAACAATAATCAGATGTGTCGCTTAAATCATGATGGTGGTGGTCAATATTTGGTGATCAATACTTTAAGAGAGTTGTATAGAAATGTAATGCTCTCGAATTACAGAGTGACTAAAGTGTGTGTGTGTGTGTGTGTGTGTGTGTGTGTGTGTGTGTGTGTGTGTGTGTGTGTGTGTGTGTGTGTGTGTGTGTGTGTGTGTGTGTGTGTGTGTGTTGGTTCGACGCCGACAGAAAGGAGACTTCTCAGAATTGGTATCCTAACTTTAGCCGTGCTGTGTATCCTACAAGCCACTCTCAACCTCTCCCTGGGCCTCGCCTGTAAGTTATGGACAACTACATTGAGTCAAATGCAATTTATGTCACAACATTCTTTTACATGGTGGAAGATTTAGCAATCATGCAATTTCTGTTTTCCTCTTTCAGTGTATTCAAAAGAAGACACAGATCAGATTCCCTTCAACAGCTCCATGATAGCAGACGTGTGCCAGATTGACCAAACTCAACTGCATTCAAAGAACAAGTTATATTCCTGCTACAAGAAACTGCTCGGAGAACTTCTCAAGAAGAAACAGGCCAGAGAGAGAAACACATTCAGCGACGAGGGTTCTGGAATGACTACAAACACAACTACAGCTGACTATGATGACCTTGGGTTAGGAGTAGGGTTGCAAAACTCCGGGTATTTTCAAAGATGGAAACTTTCCAAGGGAATTAACGGGAATTAACGGGAATAAACGGGAATAAACGGGAATTTATGGGAATAAACTGGGAATTAAAAAAATTGAAGGTTGGCTCTTCATAGGGAATTTACATATAGTTGGGAAAGTATATTTTAGCATAATCTTGACTAAAACAAACAGATGCCATTCAAGTACACTTGAATATCCATGCCATAGCACACTGCTTACTGCATGGCTATTGAGACCACACAAAGGTTTGCAACAGGCTCACAAATGTGAGAGTGGAAAAACTGGTTGGCATTCGGGCAAACCTAAGGCTCTTTGAGCCTGACACAGAGCCATCCTCAACAAGGCTGGACAGTGACAATGAAGAGGAAGACTCAGAGTGTGATGTTGATGAGGCCCAGGAAGAGCCCATTGACTGAAAGGGTTTAGCAAAAATGCAGAGGATTGCTTGAAGGAAGATTTGCATGTTTAATGGGACTTTTTGGAGGGAGAAGGGCTCTTTTCATTTAACATTTTGAATGGGACTTTGTGGGGATCTTTGGATGGGGGGTGCATTTTTGTTAATTTTTTAATGAGTGGGGTTGGGGGGGATGAGTCAACATTCCTGTTTTTGTTCTTCAATGAAACAAATAATTGTTCAATAAAATAATTAAAACTTGTTCTACTTATAAAAAAATAAATAAAGAAAGTATGTTGAAATGTCATGTTTTTTGTTTAATTTTGCACAAACTATTTCCAAAATTCCCCAGCTTAACTTCCCATGGAAACTTTCCGGAAATGTACTGGAAATGTTCCACCCCTTTGCAACCCTAGTCAGGAACCTTCAATGGTTATTGATGTTGTTACACTTGAGGTCCTGTGCAGAAGTCTTAATATAGACCTCAGTGGAAACCTCTTATATGGATCAAAATGCTTGAGACTGAGTCATTACTATACAAATGCTGTTTAAATAATTTGCTTAGATTAAACAAGTAGGCTTTGATAGCTCATCTTTTTTTTAATCTTTTATAAAGAAAAGCACTAAAACAACCAGCAAGCTGTGATTTACAACCTAATGCACTACTGAAATTATTATTTGCAAGAGCACTTTTTTAGGCTAAAGTCTTATTATATTTTGAATAACAGTTATATGTTATATGCATTAAGTAGTCAACTATATTATTGTGTCTTTGAATCATATATATACGGTATTGAAACAGCTGTATTTTGAAACATTTAATCTAACCAAGAACGGAATAACTAGCAGTCACAACTCCTCAATGTAAATCTAAACTACTATGTGAATAAAAATATGTTTTATACTCAAAAGTTGTTATTGAAATTCAAGTTAAGTTAAGTTACATGCCACTTCATGAGCCTGCTATCCCTCCGTAGCCCTACAGTACATGAGTTGTGAATTCCTGGTTTAAGACCCCGGCTTTGAAACTGCTACAGTAAATGTTTTTAAATTTACGATGGATAACTGTGAATGTTAAAGAGGTCCTTTTCACTCAGTATTGATATTTATTGATACCTCAATCATTTGACCAGAATAATAGCAACTAAAAAGTCAGAAATGTTCCTCACAAGTTGGTGGAGACCAAATCAAAGCTAAAAGGATTGTTAATATTAAACATATACGTAGGTGGAAACGAACACATCTTAACGTGAATGCTTAATGCTTATGCTTCAATCTCTGCTCGATGTGTAAAGTCATCCATAGTTCCTGCCTGCTGTCACATATTTTTCTACAGAGGAGAGAAGCGAAAATGACAAAACACTGCTTAAGATATATCCTTGTGGGGGACTGGACTCTCACAACGTCTTCTCAATTCTGGTTAACCGCCCGTCTGGCCCGGTAGAACAGTGTCTGTTACACAACCAGTATTGGGGATAAACTAGTCACATGAAATGTCATTACAAACTAAAAAAATACTTAATTATTATTATTATCTACTATTATTAAGTGGATAAATCCCAATATATTATTTTTGGTAAAAAAGCTAAAATGTAGAATGTGATCTCTCTGTTGTTCAACTCTTAAATCCAGTTTGACTGTAATGAGTGTTGAGTATACAGGTTTACACTTCCTAGTTTCAGTTCATATTTTTAAATCTTATTTTGGTTTCAATAGTATTTATTGTCCTGTTCCTGTAAGCCAGTACAACGAAATTTGGTTTTAATAGTACACTCTGTGTCTTGTTTAACCGTAAGCACTTTGAATTGTCGCTATATAAATAAACTTGCCTTGCCTTGTTGAAATGACAATAAATTATTTTTTAAGTCTAAGTCTCTAGTAAAATAATTGTTTTGGAGAAATAGAATTGTCACATACATTTTAACTGGGTAACTAGTGATCTATAGCTTCTTACATTTCAAAAAGCCTTCCCAACCCTGCACGCTACTAATCATATGTGTAGCTTTTTCTATAGATCAAGCATTTCCTGAAAAGACCCCCTCCATACATACATTCAGAAAGGCAGTGCTAACATTTAAAATACAAAGTTTTGTTTTGCTATTCTCTTATATCGAAGGCCTCCTGCATTGCAGAATAGCTTTCGAGTCAATACAATGATTCCCCTGGGAGCTTTCAGCATGTTCTTTGGTAGCGTTGTCCAAGCTTTAAACATGCATATAAATTCATATGAATCTTTTTTTAAATTCATGTTGCAAATTTGAGGTTTGTAGCCACGAAATGTCGTTATACACTATTCCAACGTCAATCTTCATGTGTATAAGATGGATGTGTATACAGGTATTTTCTGAATCTATTAATTCTCCTTTCTACAAACTTCCTTGAGATCACTGAGTCTTTTCGCTGATAAGTTTGTCAAAGGTAAACTGACAGAAATGAGAGGTGCAGCCCATCGTTTCTCATTAACACTGAGGGCTTTGTATTAATTAGCCATTGTGACTGACACCTGTGTGCATGTCACTCTGTATTCCAGGTTTGTGTTATCCTCCTCCCCAGCTGTTGCGTGTCAATCATCCCAAAGTTGTCTCTTGTCTCTCAGATTTAACCACTTGTGTAGAACTGCCTTCAATGTTTGGTGACCTTAAATGGGAACACGGGATAAAAGTTTGATTTACTTCTTAATTATTTTTATTTTTCTTAGCTTGACTTTGATACACAAACATTTTCAAGCTTTCCATTGAAGGATGTAAAAGTTTGAACATGCAATACTAAAACTATTTGCAGAGGACTGTAGAGTAATATCAGTAACGCAAAATATAGGGAAAAATACATATAATACCAGGATAAGCTGTTCAGATTTCAATACTTGAAATTAAAACATGATAATAAGCCTCATGAAAAATAATAACAGTATACCAAATGTACATCTAAATACAAATGCATAGTGAAAAATACATTTTCAAAACATTCCTAATTTCTAGTTAATATTAAATGATGAATTACTTTTTTTCCATTTAATCTATGACTAAATTAGCTAGGAAATTATCTATGTTGGGATTCAGGAACTATAGAAAAAGCTTATGTTAGCCAACCTCTGTATTTTCATGTTTGTGTAAATAAAATGTGGATTTTTAGCCTTTATTTAACCAGGAAGTTCCTCACGGTTAACATTTATTTTCCGAGAGGCACCTGGCTAAGCTTGCACACCATTACACACTTTAAAATAAACCTCCTCCATGCCAGAGGATCAGGCCCTCTCCAGACTGCGACCCACGCGCGTCAGCAGGGTGAGACACGAAGCAGCACAGAAGTATAAACAGAGGCCATGACAGATTTCCCACTGTGTTCCTGTGCAAACAGAGAGGGCTCACTGTTAGCTACTGCCATGCTTTCCAAGTCCCTCTGAGGGTGGAGAGAACGCCCGCAGATGGTCAAGCATTTCGAAATGATGCATGAGAGACCTAATTTAAATAGTGATGACAGGTTCATCCTTATGTGCTCGGTACATTCACACGCAAACGCAGAGCCACACATGTGCTGTGCAAACACGTAAGCTGCATATCTGAGATGTAAAATGCAAACTCAAAAACAGTGGAGCTATATGTGATAAAGATTAGCTGTGGAGAGGAGACAACTCTTATCATTATAGACCAGCTAATGGAAAGAATATCTGATGATAACACTTCCATGTCATTTGTCTTTGTATGATAACATAATGCCACAACTCAGAGCATATACGTATTGATCAGGATTTTGCTAAACCTTCAAAAACATATTGCACAATGTCTCAGAGGGAAATACAAGAGAAAAGGAAGTCTTACACGTTACATAATGTGCTCTTTTTGTGCTACATGCTTTTTTTCATAGAGAAAACACAACCCAATCAACTGAGAGATTCTGAAACTACATTTTGGTGGATGGAGATAATTAAAAATGAAAGCGGAGGCTTAATGCACTGGATTTCTCCTCAGTATGTTTACTTACTAAACACCAGCAGTTGTTTATGATGGGTAGCACTTTGATTTTTCTTTTCTTGGTGAAAGAAGAGGCAGACAGCTTTGGGTTTTCAGGATTTTTAATTGACACACATGCACAACAATATCCCTCCAAAAAAAAGACTACCATTAAAAGGGAGCTGATGAACAGCAGCAGCTGAATTCTGTCAGGGTTTAATCTTAAATGAGGGCTGGCCGTTAACCTTTGAAGTGAAAGTTTTGGTGAAGACTTAGCAAACTATTCCCTAATAGAAAATCACATATCCTTTATAGGCTTAAAATTGTACAAACCACAACATGTCAAAATCCAAAATATTGTTGGCGCACATAGGGCAAAAAGTTTACAAAAGGTCAGAGAGTTTCAGGACTTATATCTTTCTAAGATAATTCATATTCATATCATCCTATTTCACATCTTCTCTCTCTCTCTTATACATGTCAAAATGCTGAAGATAAATTCAATATATTAATTGGACCAATTGTAGCCGAGCTCTTCCTCTGATGCTTGTGTAATAGTAAACTCCAGACAATAGAGAATATACCTAATGAACAAATTCAGATCCCTGTTGAATACAAATATAAAAGACAGGGTCAAAGTTCACGCCAGACTGTCTGCAGCTAATTGGCTGAGCTTGTGATCTATCCCAGAAGGTCCAATCATCAGGGCCTCCCACTTTCTGCTTTTAGCCCTCTCCTTGTAAAAGCTAGAGACAGCAACTGACCCAGATCTACTGTACGACTGGTGGTAACCCTCAAGCTTTAAACATAACACATTCCCCTGTATTGTACTTTCATTAGAGTCTGACATTAGGAATCTTTATGAAAAATACATTAGGGATGGTCCAAGCTTCAGCTGAAGAGAAAGGAATTCCAAGTGAAATCCATAGGGGGGTCTATAAGGAATTACATTTGCTCCCAAGTTAAATTTATTTCCAGTCTTTCCTGTGTAATTACTTGTAAAAGTGAAGGCTTAAACTAAACAGGTTTGACCTTTACCCCTGGCCACCACGGCTCTAAAGGACTGCAAGAAAAACGTGGTTAGCACACCCACAGCAACAGCTTAATCTTGGCTTATGTTAGGCTCCTTTCTGTCTTCACTGAAGGAAAAATCAGGGGCTGACAAGAGGTTCAGAGCTAATCTTCCCACAGTCAGGTTGCAGGGACAAGCTAGAGATAAGACTCGGCTACAGATAAGGCTGGAGACCCCCGCAGCAGAACCACAAGCTGCAAGGGGGGAGATCCTTGGACCTGATAGAAAATGAAAGGAAGAGGCTCTGCAGCTCTGGGGCCAAAGTTCCTAGAAAATGTATTACACCGATGGCCCCCATACCACCATCTTCAGCACCCGCTGACATTCTGCTCGCCTTCATCGAGTGCTTTGGTTTGAGACCACAACAAGCTGCTGTAGTGGTTTGTGTGTCAACAGACAGGGTGAATTTGAAATCTCATGTTGAAGAAATCAAGTTGGAAGGCACTTGCACAACATAAATCTGAAAAAGGAAATTGCACCTCAGTAAATCTCTAAATAATGTCTTTGCTTTCTTCTCCCCTCAGACCAGAGAAGTATACTTTTTGTCGTACATAACAGTTGCTTTAGATTAGATTATTTTTATGGTCACTACACAGAGTACAGCGAAATTCCAAGCATTCCCGATGGTGCAATCACACATCACAGACAGTATAGGTATAATTTTAAAACTTTTAATATATATATAATAAGTTACTATAGCTAGCTGACTTTTATCTAATTCATATTATACCTAATAACATTATATAACTGTCTTCTGTTTCTGCTCTGTTCACTACTAAAAGCAGTTACTACTAAATAGTGACACTACAATCTATGTTATGTTTTGGGGAATCACAGTCAAAAGCACTCAATTGCAGTCCAAGCTGTTTTATAAGATACCATAAAATAGATTAATAAAATAGTTGCCATCGCTCATCATTTAAAGGGCACTCTGTCGGCCATTATAAAGAACACAAGCATTGATTCTGCACACATTTCCTCATGTGCTCTCTTTTTAATTTTACACAACATGCAAATTACTGTTACTTTATTATCTAACATACAAATGAATCTGTACTTTTATTAAACTAATACAGTTTGAGAAATAACACGGTAAAAATGTTCTATGTTCTAGGTAGATTTATTTTACAGTTTTTCTTGGTCGGTAGTCAATGTATGTATTATGTTGGTGGGATGAGCATGATCACATCACCTTTTTGTTTCCTCTACATAGGCTAAGCATTGATTACACATTAATAATAGCCGACTTCAAGGAAAACTCATTTGAGCTAAGCAATCTTTTAATGAATAAGTTACTCTCAAATGTATTATGTACCATTTTCAGACCAGGGTAAACAAGGCAGAGTCAGACATTGATGGTCATTTGTGGGCAGCTCTGTCAAGCTCCCTGGTAATTGAATAAAGTACCCGTATAATTTCAAGCAGCTGAAGTTGTGTACAACACCAGCATCTTTACCGATACCTTAACATCACACACATCGTCACAAAATCTCAACAGGCCAAGGAAGCGTTTTGTGCTGCACTGAGCGACAAACCATAATTCACCCTGACATTTTTATAGTAATCCCGCTGTGTTTAGCAATAACCAGGCTGTCAGAGAGCGGAGTGCGATATTAGGTCATATTCCATAAACGTGAATGTTCACACTTGCCTTGTTAAGCGCCCACCACCCCCCTTAAAGTAGCTAGCGCTCTCACTTTGCAGACTGCTTGCGTGTACTTGCAGCAGTGTTCGTGCAGGTCCCACAGGGGCTTATTAGAGGGAATGGTAGGGCTTCTCACAACCTCAGCACACGCTCGCTGGTTCCCCTCACAACCGGCAGCAGAGAGAAGGGGGAGAGAGGTTCACAATTACCAGGCTCACGTCACCCGGACTTCAGACACATTCTCACTGCAGTGGCTCTGCAGCATTGAGCAGAAAGGTCACTGGCTTGTTTGAAATCCTACTTACAAAGATTCTTATCATGAATTTGAATCCAAATTCATGGCTATCATTTTTTTATTGTATATGTAGAGAACGCAAACTGTCTGCACCTTGTTAGCCTCGACCGATGGAAAATCTATGGATATCTGTCGTAGTAGACAAGGACATTTTTTTTACCTGGAACACATCTGGGTTTTTTTGGGGACATTTTTAGGCATTTTTGGACAAATGACAGTAAAGATTGACTGAACAAGTGAAAAGACACAAAAAAATAACCCATGTAATGGTTGACTGAAACTGGAGGGTTTGATGCCGATCAGCACAAGTTGAAAGCATAAGGTACGTCTCAGCTGTAAATCTTCTTTGTAACATACACTGAACAAAAATATAAATGCAACACTTTTGTTTTTGCTCCCATTTTTCATGAGATGAACTCAAAGATCTAAAACATTTTCTATTTAGACAAAATAACCATTTCTCTCAAATATTTTTCACAAATCTGAAAAAATCTCTGTTAGTGAGTTTTTCTCCTTTGCCGAGATAATCCATCCCACCTCACAGGTGTGGCATATCAAGATGCTGATTAGACAGCATGATTATTGCACAGGTGTGCCTTAGGCTGGCCACAATAAAAGGGCACTCTGAAACGTGCAGTTTTGCTTTATTGGGGGAGTCTGGGGGGGTCCGAAAACCCTAGGGTTAAACCCTAACCCTAACCCTAACATGTCACCCATCTCCTTCACATAGAGTTGATCGGGTTGTTGATTGTGGCCTGTGGAATGTTGGTCCACTCCTCTTCAATGGCTGTGCGAAGTTGCTGGATATTGGCAGGAACTGGAACACGCTGTCGTATACGCCGATCCAGAGCATCCCAAACATGCTCAATGGGTGACATGTTAGGGTTAGGGTTAGGGTTTAACCCTAGGGTTTTCGGACCCCCCCAGACTCCCCCAATAAAGCAAAACTGCACGTTTCAGAGTGGCCATTTATTGTGGCCAGCCTAAGGCACACCTGTGCAATAATCATGCTGTCTAATCAGCATCTTGATATGCCACACCTGTGAGGTGGGATGGATTATCTCGGCAAAGGAGAAGTGCTCACTATCACAGATTTTTTCAGATTTGTGAACAATATTTGAGAGAAATGGTTATTTTGTGTATATAGAATTTTTTTTAGATCTTTGAGTTCATCTCATGAAAAATGGGATTAAAAACAAAAGTGTTGCATTTATATTTTTGTTCAGTGTACATATACAATAGTGATTTTAAGTACATCCAATTATTGGCTGTGCCTAAAGTCATCAAAAATACTGTATGTGTTATGAAATGGGTTTAGTTGATATTTGACCTATTTTCAAGATGGCTACATTTTGGAACAGAAACAGTTGGTTGTTCATTCGACCTGTATATGATAATCTATAACTGCTAGCGTTATGTTCTCTCCTTACCGTTCTCCCTTATCTCTTCTTTTAGTCTGCTCGTATCTGGCATTTTTGTAATTGCAGATCATGGACATTTTGACAGGAACCTCTGAGGTAGCTGTGAGCATTTCCCTTGTCTAGATAATGGGGTTTAAATGGGATATTCAGTTGTGTGCATTCTGGTTAATTGGACATCAAACACTGCATGTACGTGAGAGATTAGACTTCTGAGGATATGTCAGAATAGAGAAGATACCGTATTTGCTCTCTATCAGATACTTTGTTCTAAATCTGTATTATGGGACAAGAAAAGCTTCTAATTCAATTTTTCACTTTAATTTACTAGGGGATGATTAAAAGGAACTCCTGAGAGATGTTGCAGGATTATGCTATGGCGCCTTCCTCCTGGTAAATGTTTAACTTGTTCTACAAATGGGCCATGCTGATAGCTTTTACAACTGGGGAGGTGTGGAGCCAGAAAGTGTCTTGGATAAAGGGAGTTTTATCATTTGTTCACTGATATATATTTTATCAGATATTTATATGCCACATCATGTCATATCCATAAGTGAAGTAGTATAGGTGAAGTGGTCAGCTCTGAAGGTCACCAAGAACATTATTTATGCTCTCAGGACCACAGATGTTGAACATATTATGTACATTACATTTTGAAGATCTCTCATTATAGACCACAAATGTGGGTGGATGGTAAACTGACAAATGGTGTGTTGGGATGATTATACAATTTTTGCGTTCTAACAACCCAAACTAAAATGGTGAACATAGTAAACATCACAGTGTGACATTAAGGAAAAACACATAGTTTTGTATCCGTTTTCATAAGGGTTTTTATATTAGTCCCCCTTTGTAGATGCTTCCTTATTTGATAAAAGATGCCATACACACAATGTTCACAAACACACACGCACCTTTCCTTGCTGATCCATTCTAGAAAAGTGTCTAAACTTTCCCCATTCCCATTTCCACAGGGCCCCATATCTCACTGTGGGAAGGGAAAGAAATAAGCAGCGGCTTGCTGCCTCTGCCAGGCTGTCGGATTTGAAGTTTATTAAGTATATCAAACCGGAGCGGACCCCCTCAGGGAACATTTGCAATCCAAAACTCTGCTTGCTGTTGCTTCCGCCAGCATCAAGCTGTCACAAACACTCCACTTAATTTGCAAAGCAGTGCACAGTGGGGGGGAGGGGGGGAAATAAGAAAATAGGAAACAAGTGTCATTTTCCACCATGTGTGAGTACACCATTTGCATCTAAATCAATCTGATGAAAGTTGTTGGTTTTTGCCATTGGGGAGAGGCAATGCATTGGGTTATTAAACAACACTAGGTATAACAGTTTGTTGTGCTGTAGTCTCAATTTCAGGAGTGAACATTTATTAATACTTTGAGCCTATTTACCAGCGCAACTAAATGCTGCACGGTGGACGCGGCACAATATTAGTCCAGTATCTGTGACTGATACCCGGTCATAAAAAAAGCTTACCTTAGTGGAAATGGTGTGTTTAATGTGAGGTACTGTATATAACTTTATTGATTGATGATTGATTTTGAGCTACTCATGGACAGCCAAGCAAACATCAGCTTTGAGTGAATCAGTAACATTTGAGCTGCCACCCCCAACAGCCACCAAAAGCATCCTACACACTCACAAGCTGAGCGCCTCTCAACTCAAAAATGCGACAGACCGTCCCCGCTCCACACTCCCAGACCAGATATGCAATTTATCAGCTGGAAAACATGCAGGAGGGCTAAAGGTGGAAGAGCCTTCTATCTGGCCTCGCTACAGCAGCCACTGCTCAGTATGCTCTACCTGGGCTCATTTCACCCTCCAGCGGGCAGGAGGACTATATGGGCCAGTCTGTAAAAGACCTGAGGCACTCCCACCCAGAGTCCCACCACCTCGGCTCCGCTCATCGCCTGAGGGGGAGATCAGACTGACAGGGCAACAGGACAGGGGGTTACGATGCTCCTAGCTTGAATGCTTGTTTGTGTGACTGTTAATACCACTGCGCCAGGGGCGGACTGGGGGGAAAAAGTGGCCCGGGGATTAATTGACAGACAGGCCCACTTAATGCGCGGCATGTATCGGCTGGCCGGCGACGAAAGTATGAAACTTAACAAAAAACCCTATGCATTTTATGTTATTTTGGACAATTATTCATATAGTAATCACATTACCTGAGCCCTTGAGTTGCCTAGAGCAAAATAGTTACAGCATATATTTAGTGATTTTAATGTTAACAGATCATTGATGCAATAACATTTTGACCCAATTTGCCTGACTTGACACATGGAATAAAACATGGGCGTAGGAAGCATCCTCAATGTGGGTGAGACAATTTAACAGGGGGTGTGGGCAGGTGGTGGACCTCACCTCCTCTCGGGGGGTCCGGGGGCAAGCTCCCCCGGCAAGATTATTTTTTAAATTTTGAAGTTAAATGCATCAATCTGGTGCACTTTGAGAGCAAAATTAGGGACTAAATCTATGACAGTCAGTAGGGGCTTGGACTGTGAGCCGTAGCGTCGCCGGTTCAAGTCCCCGACCAGACCTACATTTGGAGTGTGGACTTCTACTTGGAGAGGTCCCAGTTCACCTCCTGCCCTGCCGTGGTGCCCTTGAGAAAGGCACCGGACATCCCCCTTCCCCCCTCACTCCCATTGCTCCCCGGGCACTGTACAATAGCTGCACACTGCTCCTAGTACTAGACTCCTGGTACTACGATGGGTTAAATGCAGAGAACACATGTCACTGTGTGTGCTGTGTGCTCTGCATGTGTGACCATTAAAGAGGGTTTCATCCCTCCCAATTCTTCTTCTTCAACACCCATATAAAACAGAACTGTAAACAGATTGACTTTTTCTTTCAACATTTATTTGAACAGCAAGTGGAGGCAAAAGTGACTGCACCCAAAACAATAAATCTGCTAGCTAACTAGCCTAAACTCAGTTACAGAATGTGGGCAACACGTTCTTCTCCACAGCCGCGCGACCTCTGAGTCAGACGTCCCCTTTTCTATCCTACGGGTACAGCCGTACAGCCACTCCCCCTGAACCCTGTTTCCCTGCCAATCCCCCCCATCCCCTCCCCTGTGCTACAAATACTGTAGTTTATACTGTATACACAAACTTATACAAAAAGTGCACCTTTACAGCTTTGGAGCTTGTTTATGTCCAATCAGTAAGCAACCTGCCAGCTAGGTCTCTCAGTCAACTTCACTCATCTGATCGTTCACTGCGCAGTGTACTGCTGGCTATCGGCACTGATGTGTTGAAATTGAAAACTGATAGATAGACAATAGAGGTAGCGCCATCAAAACGCCCAGGACTTACAGTAGCCCATTGGGCCACACCCCACTGGGCTGGGCTGGGCTGGGCTGGGCCGGAACACTTACAAATGTGGGCCGGTAGGATTTAGGTAAGCAAAAAAAGGGAGTGGCCGGAATACTTACAAATGTGGGATTTAGGCAAAAATAAAAAAGATATAGCCTATATATATTTTTTAAATATTTTTTTTTTTTTTTTGGCCCTCCGGCCCACACACAGCACTGGCCCACCGGGGAAACTCCCGGTATTCCCAATGGCCAGTCCGCCCCTGCACTGCGCGTTCATGTGCTAATGCAGGATTTGTCCATCATATTGCACTTACAAGGCTCCTAACAACTTCTCTCAGAGAGGATATATTACAATGAGATAATGGAACTTTTATGCAGGAAAACGGATTACTCTCGCTCCAGAATTAAACAATTCATTACCGCCTTTCTTTTTATAACTATAGACTAATTACATTAGCCACGACGGTTATGTCATAAGTCTGTCGTGCTGCTTGCACAGTGCAAATGGATGGGAATACTGGGGAATATTTGAGCCATTTTTTAATTGGTTCTGGGAACCTATAAGGCTAATGCATAAGCCTATAGCACATAAGTTATGCTATGGCTGGAGGTCATTACACTGATACAAGCGATGATCATATAGGCGGGCGGTCGAGACATTAATCATGTGAAAGAATGAATATCTTACAAACTAATTTATTGGGTCTTTAATCAAATGCCAGTTTAACCTCTGTCTCTCCCTTTTCTCTTCATTAGATTGTTTTGCCGTCCCTTCATTAATACAGTCTATTTTGTGGTCCACGTACTCAGTATGTTTTTACTGGAGCATAGCCTTGTTTTTATATGGCACATGACTCAAACTCCAGGGGTGACAAATTGTGTGTTCTGCCTATAATGCTGTGTAACATTAATACATAGCATGAGTTATTGTCTGGCCTATGTTTTCTCAGAAATACAGTACATGCTTTTTAGCACATCCCTAGCAGTGTGGCTTTAGGGCAAAGTCGGTCAGTCAGCCCCTCACCTTGGTGTACAATATCTCAATAACCAAATGGATAGCCGTGAGGTTTTGAGACCTTTATTATCCCCTAAGGAATGGATGAATAACTGCATTTGCTGATCCCCTTACTTTTTGTTGAGTGCACTTTTTTGTGTGAAATGACTTCACCTATATTGGATGGATTGCCATTCATACTTATGTTCTGTACAGGAGGATCTGTAAAAAAACATTGTGATCTTTTTTTATTTTTATGATTACTTATACCTCAGTGCTAGTAAACCAATGTTTTTATATTTAAATGCCAAATTAAGATGGAAAACAAGGTAAAGATGATACCTGCTAAATTATTGACTGTTGTGCCTTGACAGGATTATATTTGAGCTTAAAGTATTGTTTGAGAGCAAATGCCACTAATAGATTTGACTTCATTTGTTAGGCTATAGTTAACTCACCATTATTCATGTCTTTTTGATGCCTATAAGAAAAACTAATAGACCAGACACTAATGATTTATCCACTGTTGAATGTCTGAATTGTCTACTTGTTTTGATAATAGTTGTTTTTGTGTATAAGGTGTTGGAAAAATGTAACTGGACAATGAATATAAACCTTAGCTTTTTGGAGGATCCTGTGGATGAATTCTCCTTCTTTGGCTGTCTCTTCCTCTGTCTCTGTCACACATACAAAAATGCACTTTCTTGCAAATCAGCATTCAATAGACCACGGTTTCAGCCTGCCTATTGGCTACAAAAGCAAAGAAATGTAAGAATTCACCCAGACATGCCACCCTTTGATCTGTCAAAAACACAAGTGTATTCTCCTTGTCGACAATGTCAAACCCTTAACCAGATTCTGAGAAACACACATATGCATGCACATAAAAGATCTGTCTTTTCAAAATGTACAAAGTCTCATTGGAGCTATGCGTGTAATGAAGAAAGACCGTGTGCCCGAAGCCAACCCCAGCCCTGGATAAAAAAATGAAAGAAGGAAACTGTCAACTTCACTGGATATTCTTCTGCTGTTCCAGAAATGTTGAATGGACGGTGGCGATGTCGCAAATCAGACATTATATGAAAAGGCAGCACTGTATAACAATGTGGACAAATACATCTGCATTTAAATTTGATGAATTTGAATGGCATTGTAGCTGTTGATGCTTTGATGCTTTAATGGTTAAAACAAGGTGGGAATAACAGTTTAGGGTCATCTTAGAATATGAAATGGTTCTACTTGCTTGAAGCTAGCCTACACTGTATAAAACATTTCTCATAAAATGTGATGAAAAAGCGGTGCTGTTCCAATTGATCTACACAGCAAGATAAGAGATGCTATTTGCATAAGGCGAAATGTGTACAGCACTCATACATAAGTAGGTGCAAGCTGTTGCTTTTCTTTTACCATGCAACCCAAGGCAAGGGTTAGCCCCTTAGCAGGTTTATGCATTCAGATGAATGCTAACACTTATGAGACAGCATTTTGCATTGCTTTAAAATGTTAGCACCTACAAAGCTAATATCGCATAGTAAGCATCAACGTGGTGCTGTTGACTATGGAGGGGTTTGAGTATTATTTCTCTACACAGCTGGGAACGGCAGAGGTTAATTAACCTCCAGTGAGCAGCATTCACTTTGTGACACTTTTATTATTACATTTTTTCACAGCGCTTAAAAATAGAATAGCTACACATCTTTTTTTTATAACGTGTTTTGTATTTCATTATGCCATGATTGCATTAATAATAATGATAAGTGACAGAAACAATAGGGGTATACAAAAGGTAAGGTGAGTTAAAAACCCATTTTAGTGTACTTTACTCAAATATGTTTACTTTATTTATTTTTCAACTCCAATTAAGAGGGAAATATTATCAAGGGAAATATTTTCAACTGCAATTCAGAGGGAAATTTTTGAAGATGGATATATATGGATATAAATGACCGCATTTAAAATATTACATTACAGACTCTGGAATTACATGTGGAATTCAACATTAAGCTGAAGTGAATATCATTACCATGAAGAAATGGTTCTTAAACGACACAAATTTGTATTCCACCTTTATATGAATATGTAAAAGTGTTTGTTGTATACAAAATGGTTCGGTCCAATCGATCATTTCTATCTGTTGGTGTCAGCATCATTACAATCTTGCACAGCATTCCTGTATAGGCAATATCCTCCATGTTATGACCTGTACTGATGTTAGTTCAGGACCTTCATTTCACAATGCCATTATCACCTCATCAGATGTTACTAAGCGCTCCAAACCATCATGCACCACTGGCAAACCCTTGACCCCTCCTCAGAAAAAAAAGAAAAACTGTGTTGACTTGAGGGGCGAGCAGGCGAGACATCTCTCACCGCCGCGCTGATTGGAGTGGCAAGCCGAGCCGGCTGCTTGGAGCCGAGGCTTGCATTGGCAACACCACCACTTGTATTAATGCGCAACCATCACTCTCCCCTGCATCTAAATGTTTCATTACAGGCAAGGCGCAGACACAATTTCGCGGCCTATATGGGGTCGCTCACCAGCAAGCGTGCTCTCTTAAGGGAAAAGTAAAGCATGACAAATTGAAATAAATGAGAGAGGCAGAGAGGAGGAGGGGAAGAGACGTGGAGGAGGAGGTGGAGGAGGCCTTCTCTCCATATGGCCTTACAGGAAAGATAACTTGTGTATGTTTTGAATATCACTGTTTCTGTTTCGTTGCAGTCAATACTCTTCCACTCTTCTTTCTGTCCGTTATTTATCTTTACTACTGACCAGGCTACTGTTATCAGTTGATAAGTACTTTTAACATGATCGAAGGAACAAAACTGAAAACGATTTGAACAAAATGAAATTATGTGCAGCCAAAATCCTTCAAAGACCGTTATGATGCTTACGATTTCACAATATGATATGATATTTTCTGCATCATACATGGAAGCAGTCTACCAAGGTTATCTATCCACCATACATAAGTATAATATATGTCTGTGTCAGGTGATCTTATCTTTCCATACAGTAGGCTACATATGATGTTAGTGTGCCAGGACATTGAAAATGGCTGTGGTATAAAGCCAAAGAAATGTATAATTTCCTTATCAGTTGTAAACCATTTGGGATTTTCTATATGATAAGTTGTATTATCAAGGCCATCCCTGGCCAACATGAGGCCCCACGCAGTCTGCATGATCGGCCTGTAGGGAGAGACGGCCCTGTGTATTATACATCATTGATCACTGCTATCTGTATTTCTTTGCTGGCTAAAGGGGCTAGGACCCTTGGAGCATCAAGGAAATTACAACTCAATTCCTATAATCTGAACAATTATTTAACAGACTCAGTGAGACGACAATCTGTACAGCCCTCAGGTCAGTCTTTGGAGACGGCCTGATACAAGACTTGTGAAACATATGAGCATCCCCAATGTCTTCCTTCATTTAAAATCATTTGACAAGATTGTAGCTTTTAAAACAAAGAATGCCAAATATTTAACTGCGATACATAAGGATTTTAAAACAAATCATTGTTCTAAATGTTCGATGTATACCATCAGGAGCAAAGAGTTTGCAAGTAAACTTGAAGAGGTCACACACACACACACACACACACACACACACACACACACACACACACACACACACACACACACACACACACACACGTGAATGATCACCTAACCCAACCTCACCCAAACCCCCTATCGGTATTCCACCACGGCAGTAGGTTGCCGTAGCAACAGGGCCCTTTCATCTCATTTCATTGAGTATGCATATTCCGTTTTTGCGCCCTCACCCCCCCGGCCACCCGATCTCCCAACAAGCCAGTCAATCACAATTTCGTCTCATCTCTCCCCTCTGATTGGCTTGTTCCTCTCATGCCCTCCTTCAAAGTATTGACCTTCATACAAGGCTGGCTGCTGAATGGCAATGAGGAGAGTATCACCTGTACCGCTCTCAGAGCACAGAGACGCAGCGAGGGAGGGAGTGGGAGAGGAAGCACACCTGTTGCATGTTTGAGTACCAAACCATTGAGGCTCAGGAGGCGCTTGAAGCCAGCTATTCTTGAAAATAATGCCTCAGCTGAGAATGGGATTAGAGACAGAGAGGCTTATGGATTTTTCTCTATGCCTCTGTTTCCATCCTTACTTTAAAACAGCCTTTTCTGCACCTAAGGAACCATGGCATATAGCTTAGACAGAGGCTAGACAAAAGAACAAAAAATAAATGGTCCAAGAGTGCTTCTGCAAAACAGACAGTTCCCCGAAAGCAGGTTGAGGAGGATGTAATGTAAGCAACTATTGTTTATGATGGATATGAAAAGCATACATGACATTAGGCTAACTAGTTGATCACTTCTCACAGTACACATAGCCTCTTGAGATTTCTAATCTACCCTTTTAATTTGTGTTGCTTTTTTTCTCCTAGACTTCTCTGGGGGCTCCCAGAGCATTAAGAGGTATTGACTTTCTCTTCTCTCTTCTCCCAACCTTTGAGCTGCAGGTTGTCTGCTCCGCTGAGCTCCAAAGGTAGGTTGCTGCAGTGTGGAAGAGGAAATGCGGAAAAACGAAATCCTGATTATCTGGCCAGTTAGCTCCTCTTATCTCACCTCATCACTGACAGCCACAGTATGGATAGTCACCCGGAAGATCTTTGAGCAACTTCTATTGGAAATCCTTCCGCTGATAACTGTGTGCTCTGAAGGCAGGTTGGTTTGAGAGGCTGCTTATTAGTTCAATTACTGACCTGTTCTATGATTGCCACTATTGTACAGTGGTATTAATTATATGTATTGCTATTATGTTTGCAGAAGACCATTGCTCCTGACTGGTTATTGCTTTTTTAATGACCAAACAAATGACAACCTGCAATATAAAAACCCAAAGAGAATGATCAAAAGATATATTTCGGCATCTTGATCATAATAATGAGATAGTAAGTCAGATTTAGTTACTCTCATTAGCTAGGTAGGTATGTATTAACACAGAGGCTGGTAACTGTTACATGCAATTGGAATCACAGCCTTGAGTTTATTTTTAGGCATAGGAGTGATAACTCTGCCTTGTTATTTTTTAAAGTGATGTGTTGAAAGGGCTTAAACAATGGTGTTGGGGGTGTGTCCATAGTAACAGGGTTGCCAGGGTGCATGAGACTTCCTCATCCCATCTGTCGTGTATTATACATTTCAAAGGTTTTTTGTAGAATTGATCAATTAAATGTTGGCTTCGGCACATATGGTATTAATACATATGGTATTAATACATATGTATATGTTTTTGCAGATTATTTCCTCTTTCACTTGGTTTTCATAAAATGTAACCTGATTTTATCTGAAGCCAAAGCAAGACAAGCCCAACATTAGCAGTTTCCAATAAATGTTGCTTTTTTTCATTTGCATTTATTAATATTTGTCTGTAGCAGTCTAATATGTCATAAGTAAATCTAAATAATAAAAGCGTAGTTATATTTTACATTTTGTAATTTATCCAGATTCTTTATTGAAAAAATAAGTGCATTTGCGGGTACGAAATAAACACAGCAGATAGAACAATAATGTTTTTAAATGATCTAATTTGTCTCTTGGTAACATTCTCAAATGTACCACATTGCAACAGAATTCAATTAGTGGAAACCTATTTATCAGGAAGCCTGTATTGCCTTTGATATTGAGGCTAATAAAGGTTGTGTTTACATCATGAGTCAACATGTTTCACACATCATCATTACTGATGTTTCACTATTTGAACCGAGCCTTTTCTGCTCTGTGTCTTCATAAAACCTGAACAACTGTGCTTTTATCTCTGTCCACATTCCCTTGATCTGCAGCCAACTCATTACCCAAAGAAAAAGGAACCTCAAACACCGTATACCCACAGTCCCCCTCTCCCACTGATCTGACTACAGATGTATCTGCTTTGGATCACAGAAGGGAATATCTGGATATGTCGACACATGGCTCTGGCATTTTCGGACAACACGAGACAAGGATACATCAGAGATGGGAAGAAGCGCTTTGTTCCATCCGTCTCTGGTCCAGATAATCAGATCAAAAGCGAAACAGAAGAGGAGCCCGTTGGTTTTGTCATAGTTGAGCTAAATTTGATTCACATCAGGGTTTCTGAGAATAGAAAACTAAAGAAGAGCTCATTTCTAGATCTCTGGATGCAAGGGCGTGTTTGTAAAATGGCGACATTAATTGAAACTATATAAAATGTTTCTAAAGTCACATACATTTTTCTTATTCATGATTTGAACTTGGGAATCTCTGTGTCTTGTTTTTTGGCTCTGTCTCTTTTTCTCTCTCCTTCCCTGTCCTCCCCCCTTTCTCTCTCTGCACCACCTGGCTGCTTGTTGTTGATGGATGGGTCAATTTGGCCTAAACCTAGTAGATCATAGCATGTTAGTCCTTGTGATGTGACATGGCATCTCTTTATGAGATCTCAGTATCACCCCTCCTCACACGTGCACACACACACAAAGACATATTTTTCAGTTTGATGTCGGGTGCAAAAACGACGAGACTAAAAAATGTTGACTTTCTCCCTATAACTTTCCTCTCCCCCCTACTTTAAATGACATTTAGGACTCAACTAACAGGATAGTGCTGTAAACTGTACCATCCATTTTCAGACTGAAATATTCTTACTTTTTCAAAATATGTTTTGTTTGTTGTAGCATGTAAATCTGAACGTCCAGAGGCAGAATGAAATTGGTTGTGGTGTCATCTCTCCGAATTTCTGGGAGATATATGGAATTATTCCTTGTCCCCCAGCATACAATCAGCTTCCATGGTCTAAACACACATTAACTGAACCCAATGTTGTCCTAATCCCATACAGTGTGTTTCCACAGTAGTTATGCAGAGCCATCAAAGGCATATTCAGATATTTCATAACCTAGTCTTTTTGTCAAAGCTGTGGCTAATGAAGCTTTAGGCTAACAGAAAAGAGTGGACCGAATCCAATGAAGCCAAATAAATGCACATTTTTTAAAATTACATTTAGGCTTAAGATATCTGCATATGAATGCAGAATCTGTAGAAAACAGAGCAATATTTTGGTATTGGAAGTGTTCTGGTTTGAGTGGGCTTTGGATGCCTGTAGAATTTTGGACAAAGATGCAAAAATAGTCGGAACGGTTTTACAATTTGGCTTTTTGTGTCTAAGAACAGATATCCTCATATGATTGCAGATAAACAAACGTCGATGCCAACTACATTCTCGTCTCTCAAATTGCTAAATGTCTTCCATCTGAGATTGTACTTAGGTAAATATGAATAATTTGGTAACATTTTTAAGTTATCTTGAGTGAGGCGAAATGATAAATACCACCCCTGTGTCAGTGTCACATATAGCACCTCTTATAGCTAAGAGGTGATAAGCTCAGCCACATCCAAAAGTTAAAATAAATACTAACTTCTTAAGGAGGTTACTAATTATCATATTGTATATTGTTTGTCAAACTTACACACATTCAGAAGAAAAAACATGATGTGGTATAAAAGGAAGTTACATATTATAAGCATGAGGTCCTCCTCTGTTCAAACCATGTTTATCGTTCTCTTTGTGGTAACAAAGATAATTAGTAAGCTAGAGGTGACACTATTCTGTATGCTAAATGAGTCGTAACCCTGACTCGCTCTTGATAATAGCTTAATATTATGGTAATAACTTATATTATTCACCTTTATATAGCTCTACAAATACTTTCATGTGATTTCTAATAATGAAACTTTGGCTGCCAAGAGCTGTTTTATATATAAATGCATATCTCCATCACTCAGCATCTTAGCAAATGTTGTGGTATTGCTAAGTTATACCACATCAATTTATGTTATTTGTTTTTTTATAGGAACAAGTTGGCTCTGCCCCTTTACTGATACCTTTGAACTCCTCTTCCTCTCCGGCTGTAATTATCAAGATGCTGCCTTAAAAAGATCAGAGATGCAATAAAAGCGAAAAGACATTTGAAAGCATGCAGGGTGCCATGGAAACCATTTGGTTATAATTTAATGTCTCTTCTTTGTTGAGCAGCTGCTGAGTAGAAAGAGGGACTCGCCACTGAAAGGCCGTTCATTGCACCACTGGATGAATTCTCATAATTTGTCATCTCTTTTGTCTGTTCTTTATCCTGTATCCTTCAAACCCCCACGCACTTGGCTCTCCCTCGTTCACTCTGCTTTGTAAAAGGGTCAAAGGGCAGCGTCATCAAAGGGTCATTTGTGAGCTGCAACGGGGAAGTAGGTTTGCTCCTTTCCGTAATGGGGTCCGCTCAACAGAAGCATTTTGGAGGGACCATGGAAAGGCTTTATTTCAAAATGGAGCTTTATGAAAGGGTAAAATGAACTCAAGGAGCTATGTTTCCTATTGGTGGGCGGTGCCTTCAAAGGTGATTTAGGTGAGTATGTCTCCACAAAAATAGGCAGAGAGGCACTTCAGAGCAGAGAGGTGTCCAATCACTTGTAAAAATAAAAGGAAAATGAACAGCAGGAAAAGCAGTGGTTAGAAGTATTATACTTACAATATTTGCCACAAGGAAAATACTAGTTTAATAGCAGACCTATTAAAAACGGTTTTGTAAGTAGGCTGATTTTACATTGTTTGATTATGCCAATCAGCGCATGGATAAAGTTTATTTCCTTTTATCATTACCACAAAGTCATTTACTCATTTACAAGCATACACACTCACGCGCAGGCATATCCAACCACCAACGGCACCTCAGGCAACAATAATCAATTAGAATATCCTGGCAAAGGCTGGCTGCACCATGTAAATGATTTGATACAAATGAGCTTTTCCTAATTAAACGGTCTAATTTGCTAAAAGGGGTGTGAGAGGGAGGCTGGCGCTGGAGCCCGCTGAAATGCACAGCAACAACAGAGCGCCCCAGGTGCAGCTGAAGATGATAAATATGGGTAAAGTGTGTGTTTTTAAAATGAGCAGTTAGGGAGAACATGACACGACGTGCATTTGTGTTTTAAGGAATGATTAATATTCTTCCGAATATTATAAGCCACCAACAGGTCAGTAAGATTTACTATAGTATCAAAAACATCAAGCAATCAATTCCAACTGATCTGCATCTGATGCCATACTTTAATATAGTCTCTTCTGATGCTAACAATTGAGATACAGCAGTAGAAATGATTGTAGATCTTTGAATGTTTCTCAGATTGTTGTCTGTGCGTTTTGCTAGGTGTTTCCCATCTTTCTTCAGGTTGTGAGCTAAGCTAAGCTATGTCCCAGAGCAACACAAATTAAGTAAATGTATCTTCACTGCTATTCAACAAATTCATTTCTGATTTATAAAGTCTCAAACCCTAAACCAAAGCTGTTCTCTTGAATTCTTAATCATACTGTATTTCAGTGAAGGGAATGCTGCAAATCTAAGAGTTAATAATATTTCATTCAGAAATGTCCTAAAGGTAATGGTGAATCATGAAGAAAACTGAGCAGTTGTTGAAAAAAAATATGATAATGACAAATTAGATGTACAGTATCATACACTTCAGTGACTAGAGCTAAGTATTCATTGGCAAACATGCTCAGCTGAATATGTTCTATTTTACTACTACATATACAGGTTAGGAAATAAAGGAACACAATACAATCTCTGTCATGAAGAAAACCGGAACAGAAAGATATGTCATAGAAGAACATCTTAATAATGAGCCATCATCGGGATGGAGAGATTACTTGAAACCGGCAGAGTACATTAATGCCAGAGAACAGCCAGATCCATACCAGGTGTAAAGTGGACGCAGGTCTCTTGAAGGTAATTAATGTTCTGCCAGTGAGCTTTTAGCAGCAGTATGTTTTAGCATATCAATCAGCAGGAGATACACGGCACCAACGGAGCAAAGGCTTTTTTACACTGTCCAGGGTGTGTGTTGGTGTGTGTGTGTGTGTGTGTGTGTGTGTGTGTGTGTGTGTGTGTGTGTGTGTGTGTGTGTGTGTGTGTGTGTGGTATATTATAGAACTAATGAGGACTAGTCATAGCATCCCGGATGTGAGGGTGCAGGCTGCCAGCTGATGTGATGGAGCCTAGAGGGCACCACTAGACATTTTAATAATAAAGAGATCCCCACTGAGAATGATTCATATGTGTGTGTGTTTGTGTGTGTGTGTGTGTAGAGCCTGGAATACATTCTATATCAGGTGTTAGTGCACAGGGCTCCAGTGTATATGCTTCTTCCTTATTACTCCCCTCCATCTGTCCAGAATCCCTTTTCCCCTCCTCTTCTTTCTCCTTCAAGACCAGAGGATGGACAGAAATGAGTTATAAACAGCACATTGCAAACTGTTTGCAGTGCACATATACAAATTAGACATCATTGAGGATAATGCTAATAAATGCAGGTGCCCTTTGTGTGTATGCACGTGTGGTCCCCTAGGATGTACAATCAGCATGTGACAAAAATAAGAATTCAGAGAAATAAATAGCACCGGCAACATAATTACAAGATCGCTGTGTGCTCATCTTCTTTCCACCATCTCTTATTAATACATGCCTGTCCCACACCACCATGGTGGTTGTGTAGGGGATGAGGTTCCCCTAAATAAACGGGAAAACTAACATTCAAACACTTAAGGGAGTAGACAATGACATCTTTTTCCTAGACCTCCATAGAAAAAACCCCAACTTGAATCATTGTTTATATCTAGGTGGAAATTCAGATTGTATTAATGTGTTTAGCCTAACCAAAGTCTCTTCAAATTAAGAAACACATTCCTGATTATACATTCATGTGACATCATGAATATATGAGTTTTTCCAGCTTTAGGGAGGAAAGATTAGATTTACAAACAATGAATCTGACACAACTGAATTTTACTGTGGCACAGATGTCACATGATTCCTTTTTACATGATGTACCTTTGCAGTATTTCTAGCACATTCTCCCGGGTACATGAAGAAAAGTGTGATGTACCTGCTGTCACTGATTTGAATGGCCACTTGGGGGCAACAGAAACAAGCTGTGAACACAAAACAGAAATGTATCACCGACTAATAAGTTGATATACAAAAGATGAAATACTCTCTTTTCACTCAGGTTCAAGTTCATTATTTAACCCAACATCTTGCCAGAAACATAAAGTTGAGGAGTTTGTCTGAAGCAGAAGCATTATTGCATCGGTGCCATGCAGGGCCATCCCCCCCTGCAGGCCGATCATGCAGACTGCGTGGGGCCTCACCAGGGGTGGACTGGGACAAAAATTCAGCCCTGGCATTTTCTGTCCAGACCAGCCCAATACACTATCAGCGGACACTACATCCCGTCGATGCTCGCGAAACAGAGCGCCTCATCATATAACTTTGCGTGGGGCCTTTTGTTGGCCAGGGACGGCCCTGTTTGTGTCGTGCCATGTGAGTCTTAGTGTTTAGAGTTATGGTCCCACACATGCTTCTGGATCATTCATCTGTTAAACATGTTTTAAAAGTTTTTTACTGCACATTCCTTTCCTTGCAGCCTACTAATAACCATCTAACCATCCACATGTCTTAGATTCTCTGTCTGACATGCTTTTGCCCGTCACCCACTCTTTTCACAATGAAGTCAGTCGACAGAAGTCAGAATGAGGCCCTGTGCGCACCTTCCTTTGCTCCCTTTATCCTCCCCCGTCCTCCCTCTTCTGCACCTGCTTGTTGGGTAATATTCTCTATTTATGACAGATCTGGGTTGACTTCTTCCAGTCCCCTCCTCTTGGGCCCCTGTGTCTCCAGCTGTAGAAGAGCAAGGAGCAGACTCCTCAGGCTTACACATGAATCAAGAAATGTACGCATCTGTCCTCTGGCTCTCAGACATTGTGATTAGTAATCACCGGAGCTTTCTCCTTATGCCTCTTACACACCTGAGCTTCGTTTCCCTCTCTCTCTCTCTTTATATAACTTCTACCTAACACTCTATAATAATCTCCCTGTGTATTAATAAATCATTCCCGGGCAGACTAAATCAGCCACTATGTAAACATGGCTGCTAATCCATCGGCAGCCAGTCTAACTCCCACTCCCTTATATCCTCCTCTTCACTTTATCTAGCAGCATCCACCAAGGAGCTTCTGATCGGTCGAGCTAAGAGAAGAGCAATCTCTGTGTGGTTTCACTGTAGGCCTACTACCCGCAATACACACACCCACACGCGCAAACGCAAACACACACACACACACACACACACACACACACACACACACACACACACACACACACACACACACACACACACACACACACACACACACACACACTCAGACAGAAGAAGACACAAGATGGATTTGTGTCTCTCACAGTGCATGCAAACCATTATTTTACATATATAAGTGATGTCTATCTAACGCTGCAAGAAGAGTCTGGGTGAGACAGTTGTAAACTACAGGGAATAAAAGCACACCTACACAGTGCAGCAGGGCCCTACACTGAGCAAGAGTTTAAAAGTCACTACATATATGGAAAGTGAGTATACTAAAAATCACTTCATATGAGCAAGATACTTTGAATTTATTTGAGCATTTTGCAATACTTTTTATTCCATTACAATTATACGACCCCAACTACTACTAAGATTTAGAATTAATTGAAAATGATTGTATAACAAAGGTAAACTTAGCTGAACCTCAACTAGCAACAATATTAATATTCTTCTATATACAGTATATAATATCTTTAATAGGATAACATGATGTGCATAAGAAGCTATATCCATAACACTTAAAGGTGGGGTATGTCATTTATTTCAGAAATACTTTTTGTGATAATCCATGGAATGCTCTTAACATCCGGTTAGGGAGGTCCAGTGGTTCCTAAGCTAAAGGAGGTTATAAAGGAAGTTTGAAACCTCCTTTCCTATCATTCTAGAGAATTCGAACGGCACTTATCATGGCTGCCACTGAGGGACTTCCGGGTCATTTCACTCGGTTAGGAAGGTTCCTAAGCTAAATGGACTATTCGAACGCAACCCGGGATGGCCTACCTGCCTGTCTGCCTTCCATCTGTGCACAAACTTATCTCGTGCCCTCATTGGTCATGTGCGCGTTCGTGTGTGTTGGAGGAGGGGCTCTGTAAGGAAGTCTGAAGGAAGAGGCAGATTTTTTTCGGCAGCGTAGTTTCAAATTCTAGCGCACTCGAGCTGGTTTCTCCAAAATTACACACCCCACCTTTAACTAAACCATATTATATAGTTTAATGACTGAGATATTAAACAATACCTTTGCACTGTGCTTTGATTACCAGTGAAGTTAAAACTAAAATGTTTGTATGCTTCTTCAAATGACCACTCTTTATAGATACATATCAATTACACAAAAATGATCTAAGTATAACTTAAATTAGCCTATCCCATCTACTGCGGTGTAATAATCGTTTTAATCAGAAGGATTCCATTCACGTTAATTGAAGTCGGTGTGAAATTGTTATGTATAATACCTGGCTGACTAGGCACTAAGAACCTTCGACTGCCATTAGTTGCTCCGCTGAAATGTCTTTGAGCATGACAACGAATCCCTTCCAGCCTCTGTGTTGTTGTTCAGTAGTTATTCTGAACACAAATTACTTCCAAAGATTGATGAAAGTAGCAAAAAGTGCGGCATTAAAAGAAGATAAGAAATTCCTACAACTTCAACATCTATTTTTGAAACCTATTGAAAGATAACCAGCTGTATTTTAGTACCACGGAGTAACATACATATTATGTCTGCCCACACTACTTCCTAAGAGATGATTCTTGTTTTCCAATTTTTCCCTTTTCTGTCCCAAGACTGCAACATTTTCCCTGCAGGGTTTCCAAAGGCTTGTATTGATTTTCCACAGGCTTTAGCTTAACCAGACCAACAGGACACAGAGTTTAAAATAAATGATCCCACAGAAACTGAGCTAACAACACTGTGGATTTATCTTTGCCACACAAATTGTGCCATGGACACATACACATGCAGACTGAGCCTATAATGTCATGGTGAATCAAACCTATTAAACTGCATTAGTTGCAGTGAGGAGAGGACAGAGGAAAGAGGGTCAAAGTACACTGCTTTCATTTGTTTACCTCTATTCTTCCTTGGTGGTTATAGGGAGGGATGGATGAATTAAAGAGAGAGGAGTAGAATAGGTGCTACCGCAGAAGAGAAGCAATTAAAACACAATTGCTTAATTTTCAGGGGACTCATCTTCAGCAGCCGCCTTCGTTCACACATGTTTTTGTCTAAAGAAACAGTAACAATTGCATATCTGATTGCACAGCGGGATCAGACGTGGGAGATAAAGTAAAGAACAGAAATTAGAGGAGAGATACATGCTGTAAAACAAAACTGAGCTCTACTCACATGACAATATGCTCGAGAGATGGAGAGCTTTTGCAACGTGATACAGTGATACTTCTCTGTTTCATCTTGTGTTTTGTTTCTCACCACTTTCTTTTAATGACGCTGTGTGAACACACGTTTTTGTGTTTAATTTGTATATTATCCAGATATAATCTAAAGCAGTGTTGGGAAAGTTTAGATGCAACCTTTTGAATTTCCCCTCATGGATTAATAAAGCATATCTTAGCCTTACTCTTTACTTATTTGTCATTTAATGATTGCTTAACAGGAACACACTTCAGCTTAAATATGACAGAAACCATTTTAAACAGCACCCAAAAGAGGCCCAGATAACGTTTCTTATCAACACTATAAGGAAACGTTAATTAAACTATCTGGTGCAAAATGTTGATACCACATGTGTCTGAATAATATTCAGTGATGATGCATTTTAAATATGCAATCTTGCAATTCAAGCAGCTCTTATCATCCAAACCATGATTAAAATGTTCTTATGGCGAAGGTTTCGGTTAGGGTGAGGGACATATTGAAAAAGTCAACAATGACATGAAGCAAAATGCACTAAATGTTTTCTTTATTAGCGTTGAAACTCCAAGATCTTCCCCTAACCTTTTTTTGCCTAAATATAAAAAAAAGGTTACAAACTCTGGTGTGTCTTGGCTCGCCGAGTAGAACATTTCCATACTGGACTTAATCCTGGCAGCAATTATATTATGAAACATATTGGATAGAGGATTTCATCAGTTCACATCACGGATAAGAGGCAGTTATATGTTTTCAACAAATCATAATACATAGACTCCAAATTACACTATTAAGTTAAACAATAGTTGAACATAGTGGTATACATTTTATTCCAAAAACTGCTTACTCCAAAGAAACCAAACTTTAAATAAGGTTGTTTACTTATTTATAAATGAACAAGTCAGGTGCAATAGAAATGTGTGTGTGTGTGTGTGTGTGTGTGTGTGTGTGTGTGTGTGTGTGTGTGTGTGTGTGTGTGTGTGTGTGTGCATGCGTGTGTGTGTGTGTGTGTGTGTGTGAGAGTGCATGCGCTCAAGGAAACAAGGCACATTTCAGAGTTATGAAATTCAAAGCGAGGGCAGAGGAATATGTCTCCTTTTCATTAGAGGACTGTTTTGGAGCTCTCCTATCCTCCGGCGTGGAGCCAGTCCAGACTCTCCCTCGGTCTCTAACTCTAAATAACCAAATGCATTATTCAACGACGCCTTGCGCTCTTTCTTCTCTTAAATATTAAACTTTTAAAATTGATTTATCTTTCAAAATTCATCCCAATCACAAAAGTCATTCCTGTGCAAACACTTGATTACCCACCCAGATGAATGGGTCTCAGAGGAGGGGGGGTCGAGGGGGGGTCTGAGTGTCAGAAGTACCTGAGGGCAGATGTAGGGCATTTCTAAGGGCTGGCATTAAAACAGAAACTGCAGTGGTGGCTGGGGACGTAAACTGACAGGTGTTGGAAATACATATTCACTTCAACGATTGGATAGGGAACATACATAATAACTTAAAATGTATGTGAGTAGAGAGGGTGATCTGGAGAGGATTATAAAATCTCTCAGTTTGAGATCCAGGTCAGAGTTTTCTACTGCTGGCATAAATAATCAGGTGGAGAATCTGGCAGGCATGGAGCACTTCACCTGCCGCTCACAGCAGTAGTCTGTTTAATGAAAGATTTAATGCAAATGCTGCATTCTTGTCGCCTCACCTCGAGTAAGCTGTCGCTCTTTGTTGCCTCATTGGCTCTGAATGTCCCTTTGCTTGTTTACAACTGTTTACATTACTATCAATCAATACAAATGCTGCTGTTAAACAGATTTTCAGTATCACTACCCTCAGTGTAAATGGATCACGTAAGTTGGGTATTTTAGCCCACTTAAAATAAAGTTACTTAAATTCAATTACAAAAGACATTATACAGTAACATTTAAATATATTATGAGTTTGAAGAGCAAATAATCAGAACATAACACATTGTTTTAAGTGTGTACTTGCACATTGTTTCCTACTCACGCTTCCTCCAGACACAAATCAACATTTATTTTAGCTTTGTTTTGGTCTCCACCCTCCACCTGTGGGAATTATCCAACGCTTTAGACATTGTTGTTGAATAGATTTTCAGTATCACTACCCTGTAAGTGGATCACGTAAGGTGGGTATTTTAACACACTAATAATATTCAAATTCAAATACAAAAAAAATGATATGCAAAAATACAGTAAAAGAAAAAAACCACATTGTTCTAATGGTATACTTTGTACGGTTATAGCAGACACAGAATCCTCATACATTTTAGCTTTGTTTTGGTCTCCAACTACCGATATATCCAACGCTTTTGACTCTAAATTCCACAATTTTATATCAGAGCAGTAAAACCGATTGAGAGGAAGCAAGGAATATTACTGTTCTCTCAATATGAGCTATCTGATAAACAAAACATTTCTTGTTAGCAAATAGACAGAAAACTGTAAATGAGGGCATCAGAGTCTCTCTCTGCATGGAAGCAATGACTTTTTCATCTCCCATCTGCGTTCACTGCGTCAACATTTCACACAACAGTTTTTATTTGTCAGAGTTATCAAACAAAGCTCTGACATGTTTGCAATATACTAATTTGAAGTCTGTTATGGGTAAGGTTCAGTAACAAGAACACAACTGAACAGAGGCAAATCATCTGAAGCTATGAGCTAGTGAAGTTAAAACTTTATGATGCTATCATGATGCTTCAGGGAAATGATCCACCCAGAGATACTGCTGCTTTTGGCTGAATCAGATTTGTTGGACAATCTTCAAACAAATAACAATGATGTTCCCTTGGAGAGCCTTTAAAGAGAGACTGGGATATGGCCAATTTTCATTTGAACATTTACTTAGGATTTACTGCGTTGATTTCATTATCCTCACAATGACAAACACTGTCTTTGTAGTATATTGCAGACCACATGACTGGGCATGAAATGAAAATGCATTATCTATGGTCACTCTACCATGGCAGCATTCATCTCTCTTTCATTATTTGGAGTTGGAGTAAATAATGACCAAAATACCCATGGTCTTCTTTCTTCATTTCCTCTGTCCCTCTCTGCCTCTCTCAGTCGCTTCCTCTATCTGATTCCATGCGCTGATGATGATAGTGAGATTAGCTTTTCCCTTTGTCTGCTTCCTCACTCAAACAAATGCACTCATCAGCTTAGACCTTGAGGTCAGGCTTTGTAAGCTGCTATTTATTAAGCACATTGATTCCAGAGAAGCTGGTATTAAGAATTCCTGGACAAACCGAGAGATTCTCATCACATTTCTAATTAAATACCTCTGTATGAGCTCATATGTTTGTGTCTGCAAGGGTAAATACTGTATCCCTCAGCATGCTTAAGTCGAATTTAACTCAATAACATCCCCCAGGTGGTTCTCTAATGAAGGTACTGTCATTTAAGATTTAGGTTGGTAAGTAAGTTATATAGCGGTCCTTTAGTAACTGGGTTTTGGAGTACAACAATTATGGTAATGTGGAGTTTGAGTTACAGTTGTGCAAAGGTCTTACCTACTTCAGTATATTTGGTTAAGTGAAGTTAGCCTGTTCTCATTCACTGATTGTATACCTACAAAAAAGAAAGCACTATGTTGTGTGTACAATCCAAGTGAGCCAAGACGTCTCAGGAAGTCAGGGGATGTAGCATAAAATACGACAAAGTCCCTGTAGTGAAGGTCGGGGGGAAGGGATGGGTCGAACAAAGCAGAACTTTAACTGCTGTTTGTAAATATTGACTCATTTGAAATGTTCACAACATGGGTACGTAACACGACATAAGGTAGTTAAATGTGTGAGCTACATAACACAAGTCATTTTAAATCTGTCTTTGTTCTTGTCTTAACCCAAACCATGATCTTTCTTAAACCTAGCCAAGTAGTTTTGATGATTAAACAGGTTATTCACCTATCATGTACAAACCTGCTCAATTGTACAATTTCAAAAGGTAATAGCAATGAAATTAAGGAGTTTTAAATCATGTATTATACTTCGTATTGCAAAACCACACTAAGATTTGTAAGTTTGTACTACTAGGTTTAAAAATGAGTGTCTACAAATAGTTGAATGGCTGGTTTAAATACAAGGACATGGCAATTGGAGGAAAACAGTAACCACATCTGAATAAGTCTTTATAAATCTGTCATTTTTAAATGTTAGGCTTTGGATTTTAAATATTAAAGTGTTATGTCAAAAGGAAATAGTTATGGTGAGAAGGATCCAACTGTTAATTTGGAAGTTATTACGGTGCTCAGATACCTCTACCTTTGCTCTCTCATCACATTTTCCATTTTGTCCCACCGTGACTGGAAACACTCCATCAGAGTCTTAATTAAAAGCAAAATCACCCAGATGATTGTCCTTGATTCGTGTACCAAAGAAAATCAATGAGTCACCATTGCATTTTGTTAAAGCGGGTGACTCATAAGGACATTGATGAGCATCTATGTCTGGCCATCACAGAGATCGCAGCTCACTAAAGGGCTGTAGAAACACCCATTAACCTTTCCATCACTCCGTCACACTCAAAGAAAAAACTTCCCCAACTTTAACTCCCTGTGGATGTTTCAAAAATAGTGCTTACATAACACACACACACACACACACACACACACACACACACACACACACACACACACACACACACACACACACACACTCACACACTCACACACACTCACTCACACACTCACTCGCTCACTCGCTCACACACACTCACACACACTCACACACACTCACACACACTCGCTCACACACACACACACACACACACACACACACACACACACTGGAACATATGCTGTATCTCTCTCTGAAGCACCAGTGTATTTTCTCTTTGATAAAAGCACCTAAATGATGAATCGTACAGCATGCTTGTGTCTCTCAGCGCCACTCCACCTGACAAAACATCAAGTGCCTCATCCTGCTCCATTCTGCCACCGCACATCTTTTGATTAGTACACACAGCAGGACACCTGAGTGCATAAAGGAATTCTGCCTCTTCCATAAATTACACATCAGGGGTTGAGACACCAGGTTTATGTGTCACACAATCATGGGTTTGGGCTCAGGAAAGAGTCATGTTTGAAATTGCATTGCGGTGCTTTTAGTTGGGAAAAAAAGTCCCAGACTGACGTGCAATCTTTGGAGACAGAGAGATGGTTATCACAAAACTCATTATTGCATTTTTAATCGTGACACTCAGCGGGAGTTGACATGATTTCATTATAAAATATTTTCATTATGTAATTCTTTCAGGAGTTGGTAAGACAACACTGAGAGCTTTTTTTTCAATTTTGTTTTACTTCTTTGTCATTTTTAACATGAAAACATGAGAAGAGTGTAAAAAACTTGACAACTGATGACAACTATACATACATGCTGACAATTTACACTGCTATGCCTTTCGGAGAAAATGGTGTTCTGCAACAGACACGTAGGATTAAATGATTACAATGATCCAATGCAGTCCGGTATCTGAAATCGGCATTTGTGTGATACAGTATGTGTGGCCAAGATAATATTGGATTTTATGTTACGCCAGATCTAGTTGGAGGGGAAACTTGCGAGATAAGATAGCAAAGAAGGAATGTGGGATTTACTCTTTTAATTTCCCCCCTGAGGGTCAGAGAGTTGCAATGCTTTCTCCTCCACTGATATGTTCTTGCAACATTGAAACTTCAATAGGTTTTGCTGTATTATTTAAACAATTAAATAATGTAGTTTCCAGCTGCAAAGAGGTCTGAGATTCAGCTAGTTGATTTATATATGTTTTTAAGGCAACTTGCAACAACAAACAGAAATCCAGAGAAGCTCAATAATGTGTGCACAAAAACAGAAGCACTGTAGCTTTGCAAACCCTGGTGTGCTCTGGCAAGGCTCAGAAGGCATTTGATTGGGGACAGACATAATTTAAAGCAGTAATTAAAGTGGACCTATCATTCTATATTTGAACCATATATTGTTTGGCCATACCTATACAAAACATGTCTGTGAAGTTTTTTTTTCAAAATACCAAACAGTTCACCCATTGTAGCCATCCCTCAATACTGCTCAAACACCTCTTTTGAAGCCCTGTTAGAGAAGCAGATCTTGGGTCCTTAGCTTGAAAAAAAGAAGAGAAGAGGAGGCGGAGCTAATTCCTGATCAGAATTCTACCGGAGATAAAGTTACATTCTCCTGTGATAAAACGCCATCCTGTTTAAACCACGTCAACGATTATTTCTGAAATAGTATGGAGCTCAAATGCTTTTTCTCTTGCAGGTTTATCACAAGGTGCAGGTTAGCTCTGAGTGTTAGCAAGGCTTGCTAATGTAAACAAAGACGTCAAAAACACGTCAGGCATTGTTTCTGATAGCAACTTTCTGTGGGTCCGTTGATGTCACAGCAGGTGGAAATCTGAATCTGCTCGTTNCTGAGTGTTAGCAAGGCTTGCTAATGTAAACAAAGACGTCAAAAACACGTCAGGCATTGTTTCTGATAGCAACTTTCTGTGGGTCCACCGACGTCAGTTCGGATGGAAATCTGTATCAGCTCGTTGTACACCCGTTTTTAAAATATTTCGGAGGAAAAGAGAGAGGGTTTTATTTTCTGACGCTGCGTGAGTTCCCAGATGCACCGGGGACACATATGTATGTATAAAAGACATCACAAAGTTCAAGCATTTTGCATGATAGGTCCCCTTTAAGTGACAGTGTCTTTCCTTCCTGAAACACAGAGTTACATTATTTTAATCCATTGCAGGAAATTATCGTACAGAGTGAAAAAAACTTGGAAAATGTTGTCAACCTTTTCCTAAAACTGTCCATCCAAACTGTCTTCAAAGTATATCTAAAGAAGAACATGAGCCATGCCTTTGCTTCATTTTAAATTCTTACATCTAAACTACTTCCAAAAGTTTGCTGATTAGACCAAGTTTCAGCTGCCACCATCAATCTGTTCCCAGAGTAAGTTCTCTAGAATTCAATCTTGTAGGGAAACCAAGCACATCAGATTAATTCAGGATGGTTAAGAAAGGCTTGTGTATTTAAAAAAAAATGCAGAATGATGTTATATTATATCACCTCAAAAATCACTAGAGGATATTTAACCAACATTGTTAAATAACGTTGGCTAAGTCAAGCAGCAACCAACAAAAATAACCCATATATTACCAAAATATGCGTTTTTGTCATCATGTTTGTATTATTAATTATTGCCTATGTGTTTTAAGCTGCTGGTAATATTTGTATACCAGCAATGGACCAAATTATTATTTGTATGTGACAAACACATTACCATCATATTTAGCAATTCACCTATGCTCTGCGCATAGACTGTATATCTGCGGAGCGTTTTAGTCAGATTTAGCTCATTGTTTTGATTTTATGGCCACTTGTTTTGATTCACCATGCGTTCATGAATACTTTTCTGATCCATCAGTCAGTTGTTTCAGGGAAAAAACAAACAAAATAAAAAAATTAGAGCTAAAATGACAGTGAATATTGGATATGAGACACATGTAGTGCACGCTCAGCACACACATGGCGTGTGTACGCACACACGCATACAAATGGTTGACCCTTTTAAAGGGCCAGTGCAGGGTTTGCTCATCTATATTTTATCAATTATAGAATCCACAGCTGGTATTTTCCACCATTAACATAGATATAAATAACAGTATAAACATAAATGAATATGAATGCATACCTATTAGCATTAGCTTTGTTGCTATGGTCCCTGTGGACAGCCCTTTTAGCTTCTGCTACACACTGGGCTTCACAATCAACACTCATCATGGCGGCTTAAGCAGGCGCAGGTGAAGAGCGTGTTTTCCTCTGAGAAAACGGTCTCCTCTGTCTGAATCCTGACAACAGCTTGCTAGTCTTAACGGGACAGCTTGTGGAAGGCTGTGCTCGACGTAGATGTGGTTTTTGGGTTTGTTGCCATCTCTCAATAGACTATTGATGAAAGAAAGCCATTGTCAGCACTCATTGGCAAGTAATTACAATGCTTAAAATGACTGTATGTGTGGCTTTGTCATTACATTGAATGAATAGATGTTAAATGACACAGTACTAACAAAAATTGACTGTATTGTGATGCATCTAAGTTTTCATGACATAAAATGATCAGGTGAAATAAAGGCAGAGGAGGTAGATGTATTGCTTGTTAACTCATTTTGTTACATTGTTTTGTTTGTTTGATTATACAAGCCAAACTATTTCTCATAACATCACCCAAGCACTTTTTCTCTGCACTCAATCATTTGTGCTAAGTTTCTTAAATGCCTTGTGATTAATTCAAATCATTATGAGTGTGCTTTATGTACACGATTTGATTGAAACATGCATTTCATTTGCATAATTACAGCGCTGTAGAGTAGAGCTTATTGTTGCGATCCAATCTTAACCACTCAGACTTGGAGCTTTGTGTATTCAAGGGGACTAATATGAAATCACACAAATGCATTGTGTACAGTGTTCTCAATTATGCACAATAACAGACTGGCCTTTCAGAGACACAAAAGCCTATTTTAGGCTTACAATGTTCAGCAGAAATGGTTTGTGGTTGTTTTATAGAACTGGGAGAATAATGATGCGCACATAGTGAATGCTGAGGGGGAGAA
Organism: Notothenia coriiceps; assembly: GCF_000735185.1. NCBI lineage: Eukaryota > Metazoa > Chordata > Actinopteri > Perciformes > Nototheniidae > Notothenia > Notothenia coriiceps. Next base: position 252,312 of record NW_011366793.1, read on the forward strand.
AATAAACAAGGGGAAAAAAATAAAAGAAGTCCCAAACAAAACTTATCATAAGTTTAGTAGAGAATACGTTTTGGTATGTAGTTAATGTTATTTAAAGGGGACACATCTCTAAAAACGGGGGTAAAACGGAGCTGATCCAGATTTGCGTCCAATATGACGTAATATTGGCAATGCGGACCCACAGCCCTATCAGAAACATTGCCCGACTGTTTTGGACGTAATATGGTCTTTGTTTACATTAGCAAGCATCGCCAACACTCAAAACATAATCGGAGACCTCTAAAGAAAATGTCTTCACACGAAAGGTATGATTTTATAAAAGGACCCTTCTAGCAGTGAAACATGTTTAAGTACGAGACATAATGTATACTTTGTATTACATTTTACCATCGTGGAAACCATATTTCTGAGTTATCATCCAACACAGCCATTGGTTCCCATTCATTAGTTCAACTTGCTTGAGTTGTGTTATCAATCACAGTTAGGAACTCTTCACATACTTGCAATTCTGTCATTCTTAGTAATTCAGTGCATTATAAGGTCTTTATTGCCAGAACAGAGTTAATGTACCTAAATAAATGTCTTAAACACAGAGGAATCTCAAACAGAGAAAGCTTAAAAAAAGTAAAATCTTTCCTCCAAAGGAATATTTATGATTCCACTGGCAACTTTACCTGCTGCTAATCGGTTTTAAAATCCTCTGATTGATGACCGACAGATGCAGCATGAACTGATAACACGTTTTTGTCCTTTTCTAGTTTCCACACCATCAAAAGTGTGTCTGGTTTTATGTGAGCTGCAGCTCAGGAACCACAGACTCCCAGAATCACTCAGGGAGCCACAACCACGCTGCCAAAACATTCCCCATCATGAACGCTGGAGGGGAGCCCGGCATCGCGCTCTTGCATGGGGAGATAAAAGGTAGAATGTCCAAATAGTAACATACACTCTCAGGCATTATCAATCCGACCGGTGTTACATGATTTCTCAACCGTGTGCTAATCAGTGACAATACTTGAGAAGCAACAGGAGGCAACACTGACAGGTGGAGAGGAAGTCTTGATGATGGTAAACAGATTTCTCGCAGTGGTTCTGAGAAAAGTGAGAACATCTCTTTTTTCTAAACTCCCAAACCTCCCCGTTTTCCGCCCTTTTTCATATGTCCAAAGGACTAAAGATAAGGGTTAAGGTTGTAAAAACACAAAGACAATAATGCCCCCAGGGTGAAAATGCAAAGGTTTATCTATAGAGGCAACTCATCAAAAACAACCTTTTAATCGTCCAGATCTGAAAGAGAGGATATCAGCCCAAGCTTATCTTTCATTTGAGACAGGATATCAGATGATCCTGATACACAGCCTTTTCTCATCATACCCAATGTCTCCAGGTCTCTTCTCCAATCCAAAATATGTTCTGAGTGTTAGTTGAAGATAACTGAACCACTCCAGAGAAACGTGACAATTGAAAATTGGAGAAATTATTTCAGTGGCATATTTCATACCAGACCTTCCTGACCCTAATACAAGTATGCATTGCAATGTGTGACAAACACTGATTGTCTTTGTAGTTGTTTTGGTCTGTACTCTATCTTTATCATTGTCTGCTCTCCCTTGTAATGACTCCCCTCTCAATTGTGTTTTTGTTTTTGCAAAGCAAATGGCATCTTGATCCTACATAGGCAGCCTATTCTCCTCTTCCTCTGTATCTCTTTCGTTCTGTTTCTCCTCATCTCTCTCCTCTTTCCCCCCTAATGCTGTTGAATAATGGAGACTGCATGCAATAGTCATGCTGTCACTCAGCCAGTGAGGGGTGGGGGGCCTGCAGTGAATACATACATGTGTGTGCATGTGTGTGTGTGCGTGTGCGTGTGCGTGTGCGTGTGCGTGTGTGTGTGTGTGTGTGTGTGTGTGTGTGTGTGTGTGTGTGTGTGTGTGTGTGTGTGTGTGTGTGTGTGTGTGTGTGTGTGTGTTAGTCTGTCTCTCTACATGCTGAAGATTAGGCTTAAGGGCACAGCCTTCCTTCTGCCAAACACACAAGTGCATATATAGTACATACACTCACATCATGCAATCAGCTGTAAAAACACTGCCTCTTCAGTAGCCTATCTAAGTGTTTTATTTTCCCCCTTTCATTTCAAAACTTTGGCTACAGAGATCACTCATGATGCAATACAACTCACTTCCTGATATACAATCCTCATTAAATAGTAATGTAAGTTTTGCATATGGTAGCAGTACATAATATATGATTGTCTCCCTATAGCAAGAACACAAAAGATGACAAAATTAGGGTCAGAAAAGAAGAAGAACCACGAGTAGCTAACAGGATGATGAAATCTATGGTACTGCAGGGCAGACATGCAATTATTTTGCATCCGATACTCTGCCATCCTTGTGGCAAGGCTAGGGGGCCCCCTGCTGCTAAAAACAGCTGGTAGGTGGACTTGACACATCCAATCCCTATCTTCAAATTGAGAGACTGGCAGAAAAACACGCTGCAATAACCAGTGCAGGCCTCTCCACACTGCCCTTCTATTTAGTTGGCAAGATTGCCTGGTTGTTGATAGTCTCGAGGCACCACTTTTAACTCACAGAGAGCAACCAGGCGAACGCAACATCTGGGGTTCCCTACCAGCTGAGCCAATAAAAAAAGGTTGTGCATGTGGAATGGAGAGAGTGTCGAAAAAAGGGAAGAATACAAAATTCTATTGATCCGATGGGGGTTCATGTAAATGGTTAAATAGAGGGGGGTCGGGGGTAATCTCTCTCCGTCTCCCCTTTTTGCTCTTTTTCCTTTTCTCCATCCCTTTCTTTTCCCACTCCAGTGCCCGTCACAGCTGGGAAGGGGCTTTTGCTTGCCTTTGGCCCAATTAGCCAGGGCTTAAAGCGCAAAGCATGTTGAGGGGAGTAGGTCCAAGCTTGGTTTAGTCTAGTTCAGCATGGCTTGGCTTGGGTTTGGCTCGAGTTCCTGCTTTGAGCTGCTATGCAATTATAATTAAGGTTGTCCTCTGACACATACACACAAAGGAAATGATTGTCTCCTCAAACGTTTCTGCATCTTACATTTTAGCATAGACTTTCTCTTCCTCTACTGCCATCTTTTCCACACACACACACACACACACACACACACACACACACACACACACACACACACACACACACACACACACACACACACACACACACACACACACACACACACACACACACACACACAGCAGATAATTGGGCAGGAACCTTCATCTAAATCAAAAGATCCTGTGCCAGCTGAATTCCAGCCTAGTCCACCAGTGAGCCTCCGGATTTTGAAAAATGTATGAAAGAAAACGGGGGAAAAAAGCCACAATGACAAATCACCAATGTTCAGTCCAAGGAGAGAGAACGATTTGTTGAAGACGCAACGCGATGCATAATGAAAATAGATGCCTGTGCCGAGGCTTTCCAGGCATACTGTTGGTCTCCATTTAAAATCAATCCTGTCAATGCGTCATAAGTTATGTTGACAGGGAGCAAGAGGCACTTCAGGAAACACCAGTTTAATGATGTCTTTAACCTGCCTGTAATTGACCTCTGAATTGAAAGGGAGAAACAGTATTAAAAGCCCGGGGCAGGCGATTATACTTCTCTGCTAGTTTCGCCTGCTATACATCATTTCTGATCAGACCTGGGTCAGCATAAACCAAAGCGTTTTTCTTCCCCTTGTAGAAAAAAACCGATCTGTGTACAGTAGAGAATGGCTCCGCTGCTGGATATAGCAAATGGCTCTCTGCTAGATTGGATTTATGTACTATACTACTGCCTTGTGTTTTCTTACCCTGCTGTACATGATATAAGTGTGTGCCAGGTTGTGTAGTCCCTACCTTGGATTCAAAGAAAAAAAAAGTTTGAGAAGCCAGAATATTTGGGGAATTTTAAAATAGCTGGATGTTTGGAGATGTATTACAATTCTTGCCTTCCAAACATCATCCTTTGCAATAAAAAGACAGTATACTGTAGAGGCTTTCAAAGTAAAACGTACTGTCCTTCATCTCTTTCAGATGAATGCAGAAATACACACACACAAACACACACATGCACAGACGTGCAGTACACATGCGCTGTAAACCCTGCTTACAATCACCATCAGATGGCAGAACACAGTGACTTAAACACACACCATCTGGCTGCATTAGGAATCCAAATGACATCTGATTTATGTCTGAGCTCAGAGAGCGAGGCATTACCCTGATATCAATTTACTATCAATTTGTCAAGTTGTTCACATTTTTCACCATAAATCTAATCATATTGGTTGTGCTGGGAGTAACAGCCAGAGCTCCACATACTGTATCCAACACCGTCAATTATATAAACACAGCGCCACCTTGCAGCCAGCACCATGCAGACATCAGCTGCTCATGCACATCCACCATAGCCAGCAGCAGCTTGCTGTAGAGTCAGTGCTAGATAATGTCCACAGATTAAAGAACCTGCTCCAGTTTAATTAATACTGGAGTGATACATCCAGCCATCTTGAGCCACCAAACCTCCATCTCTGTCATCTCCAGCTGCCTTTCAACCCTACATCCCTGCTCCATTCTGCCAACCCGCTAGATGGAGATAGAAACCGGCTGGGGTGGATGTGAGTTTTAATATAATACAGGAGTATATCAATCTAAGGCAGCCAGAAAATGAATGGAGACACCTGTGTGCGGGGACTTTGGCGCTTAGGCTAGGGCGGTGTGTGACGGAGCAAAGGGTGTGTGTTTGATTGTAATTACAGCCGTGCTTGAGAGTTAGAGGGTGGAGGGAGGAAGGGTGCAGGGTTTGATTGAGGGTGGGGTGGAATGAGGGATGATGGGAGAGGTTGAGTGTAAGCATGTGTCCATATGCTGCTGGGATAGTGGGAATCTCCAAAAGGAATGTTCACCTTGGCCAAGTCTCCCTGATGCCTCAGGATGTTGTCCAAGGTTGAGCAGAGTAACGAAGAACGACACACAGACACAGAGGAATAGTAGGAGAGGCATCACTGCTGCCAGAAAACCAATCAGAAGATAAGCAGTTATGAGCACTGACAAAATATGACATCCTAATCAACCACCCAATGATACAGACTGGTGGGTGTTGATGGTGTAACTTTCTTCTCCACATCCGTTTCCTCCCACAAGTGAAAATAGAGCAATATTTTGTCACTGCAACACTCAATGGTGCTGAAGCTACTGATAATGACAGCATCAAACTAATGACATTCAGATATATCGAGAGAAGGGATTTTAAGCATCGTGACATTCAATCACACACTTGACATTTATTTCAATGTGCCGGGTGACAAGCTGCTTTATTTAATGAGTCAATGCCTTTTCAAAGACATTAGAGATGGATAGACAAAAAGGGCTTTTGACCAAACACACAAGTTAATCATCAAACACTCTACCAATCTGACGGTTTCGGAATAACAATCCGGTATATTATTGTGCAGCTTCTGACTTTTTTCGCTTTGAGTCTAAGTTCAGTCTTTTGCTTGTTTTGTTGGTGCCACTTTACAATAAGACTACCCTTATAAAGGATTCATAAAGGGTTTATAATTAGGTTAGGAATTAGGTTGTAAACACTTTATTAATCATTAAGAACCATTTATAAACCAGTTCTAACATAGTTTTCATGCATCAACACAGGCTCACTATTTGGCAAGATGACTAAGCCTTATATTGGCTACTTAGCGAGAATCAACTCAGTGAGCAACAGATACCAAGGATGCTGGCTGATGAAGAAGAAGAAGTAAGCTACTGTAGGTAGCCAATATAAGGCTTAGCAGTACAGATACATGTGGGCTCACTATTTGGCAAGCAACCAGTCACAGTTGCCCTGTTTATCTCATGTCTTATAAAAGCTTATTCATGATTTATAAAGTGTTCACAACCTAATTAATAAATGAATTGCAAACTATTCGTAAACCCTTTATAATGGTAGTCTTAGTGTACCGTTTTGTTTGGGTTCAGTACTAAACTATGTCTCTACAAAAAATGCTAATAACATTAAAACCCACACAGGTTATTTCACTTATCAGACTTTTAGTCAGGTTGATTTCATCATCGAAACCCATATCCTAATAAACTTGTGAAGCTGTTGTGCTTCCCTAACCGGTGCATGAGAACTAACAGGGGAGTGATGGATCTGTCAATCAAACACAGTCCTTGGACTAATGAAGCATAATAAGGGAACACCTGTGTGGGCAACACATTCTCACTCATAACTTGTCAAATATGGCTGGTTGGTCACTGTCCCCACACTTCAAACTATAACCCTCTAGTCCTCTAGCGGTAATTTTGGACATGTCAAGGACTGCAAGTCAATTCTGCTTGACAGGAAATGCGCAGTTTCTACTTGTCACATGCACACAATCCAAAAGTGCTGGGTTTGGCTTTAGAAAATGCTTTGTCAAAAATAACTTTTGTTTGTTGTGTGATAAGTAGGCTTGAGGTTTTACAGCTGTTGTTCTGACTTAGTTGGCCTTTGACCTCACCTGGAAAATAATTTAGCTGAAGCCACAAACCTCGACAGAAAAAGGTTACAATTTGAGTGGGTCACAAACACAATCAATCATATACAGCAGTTCCCTTGTTTCAATGGATAATCATGGTATCATATTATTACAAATCATTTATGAATAACTTCTATAGTCAAAAGTAGTACAAAGAAAACAAAGAGAAGTAGGAGTGAGAAAAATGTTGCTTGGGAACCCTACATAAATAGAATGAGCTCTCATGTTAAAATCTTTATAAAAACAGAAGTAAATACTGACATTGTTCTGCCAATGGTTGTCCAATCTGTTATTAATGCCTAATTCCCAGTGAAAGTCATTATAGCCAACACCAACACGGCTGGCTCGATACTGTACAAACACAGTCATCCTGTCCGCCATGCTGCGAGCAACAGAAGGGACAACACAAGACAGGTGGTGGCTACATGTGATTCATTGTTCCTGTAAGAAAGCACAAGTCCCACTGGTCACCATCTCTCCTCCCTGTTTCTCTCTCCTTCCCTCTTTCTATCTCACTCTCCCTCTCTTCTTCCTCTCTCATCTGTCCCTCCTTCTTCCTCTTCTCAGATTAGGTGTGAAGAATAATTAGCGGGTACTGAAAAGCCCCGGGTGGACTGGATACACATGGGAGCCTGGTCACTTTCTCCACCACCAAATGTCCCTGGCAACACAGCTGACTGTGGGCCATGGTGTGTTGGTAATGAGTGTGCTGCAGTCACGTATGAGTGTGTCTGTCACTGTGTGTTTGTGTGTGCGTGTGCGTGTGCGTGTGTGTGTGTGTGTGTGTGTGTGTGTGTGTGTGTGTGTGTGCGCGTGCATGTGGTCAGTGTATGGAACAGGTTTTTGGCCTGGCTCAGATCTGTTTGTTCCTTTGCCACTATTTAGAAAAGTACCAACTCCTTTCGAAAAGCATTTGATGCCTGATAGACACACATATATGGTTTGTGAAAAAGGGGTTTGCAGATTCTATTGTGGTGTCCTCAAAAGAAAACACGCTTGATAAGAGGAGTCAATTAGTCCGACATAAAAAAAAGGCTGGCACTTCATCTTCATCATAGTGGCCTTCAGCTTGCTCATATCCGTTTGACTTTCTGCTGTTAGATATCATTAAGTCTGAAGTAGTTGTCATAACAACTTGATCTGTTTGCTAGAAAGGGTGGTAAGAACTAACTAACATGTCTCATAATGTTCCTTGTCTGAGCTGGACATATCATACACTGAGGAGGGATGATGACAAATTCCAAACTTGACATTATTGGTATATTCCTCTTTCTATAGTTGCACACTGACTTACTTTTTAAAGTAACCTACTTCTATTAAAACATTGTTTAGTATTATTGAAAGAAACAGTAGTATTCAAGTAATCGGATGAATCCATCCAATTCAAGTATTGGTTGCCAACAAAGTTCTTCAAAGTTAGAGGCAAAATCTTATGCCCAACTCAGGCAACATTTGAAATTGTCATCATGGTGATATCTGTTTAATTACTGCGGTGAAAGGGCCAATACATGTGAAATAATTATCATAGATGGACACGGCGAGACATTACCATGCCAATCATCTTTGTTTAGCTTGTTAGCATGCTAACATGAGCTAATTAGCATGTTCAGAAGAAAGTATGATTTCAGCTTTATGATATGTTGAGCACAAAATATATAATATTCCAATCCTGATTTGAGTCAACCGAATTTTGGTTTAACTTCATGGCAGCTTGTTAGGTTGTGATTCAGACTAATATCCAACAAACATTGGTAAACCAAGCGAAAAATACAAGGGCACCAACCGTCTAATTTCGTATCAAGCAGAGGAGGAAGCACTTGGCCCGGTCTCCAGATGGCATGATGAAGCAGAGTAGACAAAGCTTTGCAGTCACATCCATACAGATGAGTGGAAAGCTGTGAGTCTGTATAACGTTGGTGGGGGGTGTTCCTGACACCCTGGCAAGTCCCATAATCGGCTTTACTCAGTGACAGCATGGAGCCCATAGTGGAGTCCTTACTGCCTGTTTCTTTTTCACACACACAAACGTAAAGATACAAACACATGTGCACACGCACACCTGGCTGGAAGCGCAGGGGGCCTTACACCGCCAGCTGTAGAGCAGGATACACACTGAGCCGGAGAAGAACACACACAAACACATGTGAATGCGAAATGTGCACACACGAAGCAGCTACTAATCCACATGAGAATCTGTCATTTTAACAGCAGGCAGGATTTTTCACACTAAGAGAGACAATGTAAGATAATCACATACGTACACATTTTTGAGAACTGAAGCATTAAAAAACTAAAATATATATTTTCCCAGTCTATACTTTGTGTGCACACCTGTACACAAATACCAGGAATCAGATTAACAAAGGGGACAAACATTATTCACATTCACCCCACACACTGTCACACACTAAGTAATCTTGGCATCACATCCAGGTGTGGACGGTTGCAGCAGACAGTGGGGGTTTCCATTCATACAGTCATGGGAAGTGTGGATGGTCAGGAGCCATGCAGAGAAAAGCTATGGAACAGAACAGCAAGAAGAGAAAGGACTGCCGCCGCAGCCCATGACCTTTCTCACCAGCTAACATCACCAGAGGCTCCCTAACCTGTAATTGCAAGATTAGTTCCCCAATGTCAGAATGTTATTATGTAACTGGAAATAAACACAAATACAAGAGGATACCATACAAATATGGATATTATGTAATGTCTTTTGCAGTACGTCACAAAGAAAGCATCTTTGTTTTTTTTTGATTGAAACCAGCAGCTCGGTGAAAGTCAAGCACAGATCATATTTCCTGTGGCGACCTGTGCAAGTCACCAGTCACTGTGTCCGACAACCCCATGAATAACTAAGGACCGTTATCTGTCTCGACTCACCTGGAGACACTGCAGGGAGGAAACAAATGCGTAGACCAGCATGCATCAATAACAGCCTAAAACGTGAAAGACTTCTGAGGGGAAGCAGAGGTGAAACTGGCCCTTAAAATATCCAGAGCAGATCATTAGGAAGACAGTCATGGTCTTAGAAATCTGAGAAATGCTTCGGCATGCTTTGTTGTAAGAAATTGGATTTCTTAAATCTTTATATTTAAAGTTGATAAATAACGACTGTTTGCTTGCACGTTTCTTTTCAGTTATTGACAATATATTTGTAATCTTCTACTCACGTTGCAGAGATTTGATCAGTCTCCCCCCTCTGCACTTTGATCTTGCCACATAAACATTTTCTTCCACATCATCCCGTTTCAGCAGTAATTACAGTCAAGTAAACAACGTGAGATGCTGTAGTAAAATAGCTTTATTTGGCATACTAAAACTCAAATGCAAAGCTATGTTGAATCTGCCAGTTGCACTGCCATGCTTTGTAAATCACCACATTAACATGCATAAAGGCAACCAGGTCACTGGGAGTAATCAGATTTAAGCAACAGACGTTCTGGGAAATACACTTATTTACTGGCGTTCTTGCCAAGAGTTGAATGAAAAGATTGATACAACTTTTACCCCTGGTAAATCTAAATCTATAATCTGCAGATGGCTAGTTTATCTTAGTATAAATAAAAACATAGGAAATAGGTAACCTGGCCCAAAGTCCTGTCAGCACTGTGAGGTTTCCTGGCAGGCAGCAGATGCTTTAGGAAGTTAATGGTGAGTAATACTAGCTGTCTCACCCTGATTCCAGTCGTTAGGCAATACTAAGATAAGCTCAATTGATGCTGACTGACGCCACATACAGTATTTATCAAAAACATGTAACATTGGTATCCATCCTTACATCAGATCCTTGATATGAAAAACATTTAGCTGATTTACAGGACAAGAGAATATAGTGATGCTAAGTTATGCTGATGCACTTATATCACAGCCACATGTGTCAGGGTTTGAGTTTTTGTGTGTCTAGTTTTGGGGTTACTTTTGCTGTTCTGTCCTCCCTGTCGTTAGTTTCCCTGGTGTGTCTAATTGTCTGATTGTGTTCACCTGTTGCCCTTGTGTTTCTCCTCCCCTGTCCGGCTGTTTCACGTCTCGTGATTACCCCTCCCTGTATTTAGTCTTGTCTCTTCCTGTGTTCAGTGTTGGTTCGTTATTTGTCGTTCATGTCCCCCTTCATGTTGGTCACAGTCACCTTTGTTTGGATGCTACCTCGTACCTGTTTTTGGATTCTTGTTTTTGTTCAGCTTTTGTTTAATAAAGCTCACCTTTTGTTTCCTTTTGAAACCTGCTTCCTCCTCAATCTGCATTTGGGTCCTATTTTTCCCCAACCCTGACAACATGTTCCCTTTCTACGTTATGTACTTAAAACCTATTAATCCAGTCAAACACATTCAGGGCCAAGAATTAAGGTTTCTACACCAGCTAAAGATAACATTAATGTTTTAAATGTGCTCAATGTGTACACTGACCAAATTAAAGTGAGCTGAAAATACTCTATTCATTGTGTGTTGACTTCGACGAATACAAATTCTGGTGTGTGTCATTCTGTTATACTTTGAATAAACTTTAAAATACATTCAATCATCAGACAACATAACTTGAACTTAGCGCAGCTTCTCCACATGCACTGTCTTCCCTTTACAGCCTAACCACAGCGTTAATAAATAGCCTCAATAGACAGATTTAAAGTATTTGTTTTTCATTAGAGAAGCTCTCTTGAAAGCAAAATATAAAAAAGTTCAATAGTCTTGGTGGGTGAATGTGTTGTACATTTGTGTGTGTTTGTGTTAAGCTCATCCATCCTGAATGAGTTTGCTCTGTCAGTTCTGTATTCTTAATGAACCGTAGGGGGACCACACTCGCTCGCACTCCAGTCACTGCTGTGTCCTCTAGCTGCTGCTGTCAATGACTCAAGTTAGACCCCAACACACACTGACTCATATTTATACCTGCTCTACATGGTGAAGGTGTTTGTGCATTATGATTGGCCCACAGAGCAGTCGGGAGATACACACATGTACACTCTCCTACACACTCAAGAGGTAATTGCCTGCCTGGTGGTGACACTGGTATCCCTCAATCCTTGTGGTGATCAATCTTAAAGAAACAGGTAAACAAAGCTGTGTCTGTCCTAAGCAGTCCATCTGCCCTTGTTAGGAAGCACATCTAAGATGGACAAATGAGCAGAGGTGGGAAGTAACTAAGTACATTTACTCAAGTACTGTACTTAAGTACAGTTTTTAGATACTTATACTTGAGTATTTCCATGTTGTGTTCCACTTTCTACTCCACTACAGTTCAGAGGTAAATCGAGTACTTTTACTCCACTACATTTATTTAATATATTTAGTTTCTTTGCAGATTTGGATTAATGATGTGAAATATAATCAGCACTTCAATAAGACTTGGTTGGAGTAAATTCACAAGCCACCCTGCAGTATATGTAAGTCAAATTAGCCGCTCCCTCACAAGCTTTGATAAACACTTTAATGCATCAGTAATTATAAAATAACATATAATATATATATTGTTCTGAAATTGACCAATCTGCATAATGAGTACTTTTAGTATTTTAAGTATATTTTGATGCTAATACTTTTGTACTTTTACTTGAGTAACATTTTGAATGCAGGGCTACTATAGTGTATTCCTACACTCTGGTACTACTTTTACTTAAGAACAAGATCTGATACTTCTCCCACCACTGCAAATGAGTAAGAAAGAAAATGTATCTGACATGTGAATAGATTCCTATCGACCAAAAGCAGAACGGTATTTTCCTTTTTGCTTTCCTGGGGAGTTGCCATCCACAGCTAGCGTCATACATCAAGCCTAGATCATGTCTGACTGGAGATTTCTTGTTACAGATATGATGAAGAGTTGCAGCGTAGCCACATTAATTAGGCTCCCATCACTCGCAAACACTAAGCGTTGAATCAGTGAGGTGCATTTTTTGTGAGTCTGCCTGCTTGTCTGTGTGTGTGTTTACGCACATGAATATAAATGTGTATGTGTGTGCACGACTGTTAGGATACAACAGTGTGTGTATGTGTGCGCAATTGTTGCAAGGAGGGGAGAGACACACCACGAGTAAAACCATGACTTTGGTTAACAGTAAACACACCGCAGAGAGCTCATTAGAGTGCTCTCCTCTCCTCGCTGCACTGCTCCCGTTGACGGGGCTTTAGCTCCAGCCATATCTGGCATCCAGCAACAGGCTAATTAGCGGCTAGCACTCATTACAGTCAGTCTACTGAGCTCAGCCCCTCTCCGACACATCATCTGTATCCTGTCAGAAACACAGCATGCACGTTACGATTCCAAACTAACTCAGATTGGAAAAGGCTAAGCAAAGTGCTTTGCTAAATAGACAGTGTTAGCCCTCATTTATTCCAGGCTCGTCAAAATGACATCCATTGGCTGTAATGGTCCGTGTTGCGTCAGTTATTAAAGTTATCTTACATCCTTACAGGGTCAAGAGCTTTTTTTTTATTGGGTTACTATCAGCTTTATCACTTGAAAAATACTTTTAATTAAGGCTTGCACTATTGTTGCATCAACAGGGAATACCTTTCAGGGGATATTAACCAGTGTTGCCACATATTGTACTATTTGATTGAAGAGAGCTAAAACCTTAGAGAGCTGTATTCTGTATTCAAGAAGCATGACAGCTTTCATAATTGGTTCTAACAGATATAAAACGACGATGCTTGAGTTCAGAGCTAAATGTGGTGATGTTCTTACAGGGCAAGTCAGTGTATGAAAACTTGGGGCCATTTTCTACGAACAGTAGACCAATTTTTTGTCTTGTACACAGTGACAGTGATCTTTCCTTAATCCTAATAATAAAGCAGTTTGGAGGCAATTTACTTTGTGTTACTTAACCATACTTTGATTATAGGGGCAGCTGATCAGAAAATGAGACAGATGGTTTGTTACACAGAACAATCGTTGGAAAAGTGTCATCCTTGACAGGAGATTGGTTGAACTATCTGTAAATTAATCTTTAGCCGAATCCATTCGGGAGTGGAGCAAACACATATTTTTCTTCCAGAAGCCTTTAGTCTGTTCTTTTCTCCTCTACCAACACTCTAAACTGATGCTGCTTCTTAAGCAACCACCTTTGTTGCTGTTTTAAATAAATAGGCCTTGCATCACGTCTCACACACCTAAACCACAGATGAAGCTGCATGTAGCTCTTTACAAGATCCCGATTGGTCTCATCTGCTTGTGGTTTGAGATACAAGCATTATTAGAACCTTGTGAGATATCAAGATAATCAAGCTCATAAGCAAGGAATGAGGATGCTTTTTCATTATTACATTTTTAGCCTATGCTCCATAGACTGAGGAAACTTGTTTTGTTAGCTGTCAGTATTTTATCTATGTTGGATGTCTTTCACAAGATTCTACAGTACAAGTGACAGCTCCAGGAAACACATATAGTATGAAATTGCAGGGGTAAGGACATTCCTAAGTTATTTTTATCATGTGGTTTGGCAGAAGTTGAATCAGAGTTTGACGATTGTTTTTTGTGAGACTACAAAGCACTCACAGGAAGTTGCAGACAGACTGCTAAGGCATTTCCTTGTGACGTGGAAAAAACATCTGACGCCAACATGGCCACCACTGCCAAATTAATTTATTAGATCCAGATGCTTGTGTCATTCATATCACATTTTTCGCTGTTTTCAACACTCCAGCACCCTAGCTCTAAGACTTTTCATCTGCTGTAATTTCATCCGTCATTAAGAGCTCAGCAGACCAGGTGAGTAACATTAACCAAGCATTGGTAGCTGAATACATCTTCTTGCAACAAATATTTAATAAAAGGTTAACAAGACAATTGAAAATAATATAAACAGTAGTTGTGACTAGTTCATACCTTAATAAAGGGATGGGCTCATTAAAAATAAGCTAAATATGTTCAAACAGTCTGTAAACAATTGCTCCATGAGGTTAAAGATCATGCTATTAATATACATTATCACCATGCAGCCAGTGATAGTAGCTGGAGTGCAGGAGCATATGCAAGGTTCGCTCCATATGTTAAACAAAAGGAACCATGCATCCTTAATCAAAAAGCCAATTCACCACACAGGCTACATCCACAGTAATGATGCACATAGATAAGGAGATAATAAGGTAAATGAGAGGGAGAGTTAAAATAATACCGTAGCCAGCACGGTTCATGCACTGTTGCACTGCTGATGAATGATACAGGTCCCTCTCCTCCTTCTTCAGCTACTTACTCTTTTTCTTCCTTTTCCCCACTGCAGTCCCACTTGCCTTTTTTATGATGGCAATGGAAAATAGGAAGATTTAGTGACAAAGGAAATGCATTTTACAGTAGGTTACAAATGCATTTTTTCAAAAGCACATTCATAAAAAACACACAGACCATAAGACAGATGCAGTCAAAACACACATGAGCCTCTCACAAAATACCTGTTGGAGCTGGCAGATGGTCCTGCCCTGGAGAACTGGTAATAACAGAACAATAGCCAATTTAGCAGTGACGGAGAAGCTGAGGGGGCCAAGACAGTTCACGGATAGATTCAGTCAATTAGTCAAATGCTCCATTAGGAGAACGTCCAGAGACACTATGTTGATTGCCTTCCATTATGCACACCAATGCACCGTTTTTGATTGGTATTAAGAGATTATAGCATGTATAGGAGTCCTACAATTACATTGAGAGGTATTTCAAAATCTAACAATTAAATTGTTTCCCCTTTGATCTGTTTCACAATCACATTGGGTGTCTTTACCTTGGCAAACTAAATTATAGGTATTAATTGCAAGAGATGAAATGATGTGACATCAATGGGAACCTGTAACCTTGTGATCAGCTTTTTACACATTCTCTGCACCGTGTACTGACACCTGTACACAAGTACACACGTGTCTATGCAACTGTGAGAAATCTTCCAAAAGCTGAAGAAAACTTGCAGGAAAAAAAATTGCTTCACTCCCTCTCACGTACACAAACATGTAATACAAACATGTTCATGCATTAAACATGCTCATGCCATGCATACCAAACTGCACACACACACACACACACACACACACACACACACACACACACACACACACACACACACACACACACACACACACACACACACACACACACACACACACACAGCATCCTGTCATCTATCTCCTGTATGTACAGCACACGGAGGTTCATACACCGTCACACTTTGTGTTGAGATCAAAGATACGCCGTCTTCAGTTGTGCCCTTCCCTTCTTCATGACCTTAAGCTGTCAGTGTTATCTGCTCCAGACATAAACACAAACACACACGAGCATCCCCATGAACTCACTTTGCTTCATACACACACACACACACACACACACACACACACACACACACACACACACACACACACACACACACACACACACACACACACACACACATGCATACTAACGAATCTCATGGAGGCAATTACAGAGCTGAGCCCTTCATGTTGGCTCACTATCAAATGTTTTTCTCCTCTCTCACAATACTGTGCTAGTCTTTCCTTTTATCAAGGGGAGTTAGCATGATTTCTGCCTTCAAAGCTCTTTGTTCATAGCCCATATGACTTACTAAATACAAACGTAACAATGTTCTTCTTGTAACTGCTGTTTTTTAAAGTTTGAAGCTGCTTTAAACACTATTGTATTCCCTTTAATGTCCATAACTGTTTTGCTTTATTCACGTGCAGCAGTTTCCATCTTTATTGTACCTCCTACTGTTGTGAGACGAATTGCGTTGTGTGATTGCCTCTTCAGCTCTATACGTTCCCGCCCTGACACCTTTACAGTGGCACAAATAAGATGTAAAGCATCTTGGCATTTCTTGTCACATAACCTGGAAACAGCAACCATAGCAACCCATCACAGCCAGCCACTTTGCATACAAATGATTGTGACAAGAGTGTGTATGCATGTGTGAGTATGCATGAGAGGAGCTGGTGCCAGTTTGCTGGTGGGTGGCAATACACATTTAGTATGTGTGAGTGCATGTGTGTGTGTGTGTGTGTGTGTGTGTGTGTGTGCGTGCGTGCGTGCGTGCGTGCGTGTGTGTGTGTGAGTGTGGTTTCTCGTCTGTACACATGCGTAAACATGCATGTGAAGGGGAGAGAAAAACTGGTGAGAAAGAGAAGAGAAGAGCACAGAGACCAATTACATTTTTACTCTCCTTTTGATTTCAGTGTGAATACACCAAAAGCGGAGGCTGGTACTTGATCTATGCATCAGATGGTACTTATGTTGCAGGCTTTTATGTATGAAAATGCATCAGAGATGGAAAACTCTTTTTCTGTCTCCTGGAGTTAAAAATAAAGCACTGTTTGATCGTCAACGTGCTTGAATAGTTAATATAATCAGCACATTGAGTGATAATAGTAGTCTAGATAACGATCATAATCAGGAAGGAGGGAAGGTTCATATATTATTATATATATATATATATATATATATATATATATATCGGGGTTTTTTTATTAAACTTGGTGAAAGGTTATTCATTTTCTAAAAGGGAGAGGGTTTTATTCTGTTTTGCTTTACTTATTCGCAAAAACTTAAGTCGTTAAGAAAACGGAACTGGACTGATTTCCAACTTTGCTGTATTCATTCACAACAGATGTCATGGAAATTGGAAATGGGAAGTATTTTTCTCTTTTAAAGCTCACCTATTATTTTATATTTGAACAATATATTATAGACCCATATCTATACAAACACGTCTCTGAAGTATTTTGCTCAAAATACCAAACAGATCATCCATTGTAGCATGCCTCATACCACTCTATGTCAGCCCTGTTACAAAAGTGGTGATTCTGAATAAATGTAGCCGAGCTGCTGCTGGCCACGCCCCTTTGGAGCGTCCGCAGGCAAGCAGTGAGCTCTGTGAAGAGAAGGCTCTTTACCACAAACGGCTCCCGTAGGCATGGCTACGGTATTGAATCGTTTGTAAGTCGCTTTGGATAAATGCGGCAGTTAAATGACATGTTATGTTATGTAATGCTATATAATGCAATGTAATTGAATGTAATATAATGCTATGAGATGTTCATAATGCTATGTATTGTAATGTGTTTCAAATGTCAACTGCATGAATAATAACATTTTTCTATTGTTTAAAGGACGGTAAGTTTGGACAGACACCTCAAGCGTGAGTGTTTTGAAGCTGAAACACTTGAGAAAAACCGAACTGGCCTGTGTTCCAGAATTTCAGTTATAATAAGAAATATCAGTAATCCTTTAAAAATATAGTTCTAACCAGAAGGATTAATTTGAAAACTTCTAGGAGTTTATAGTTGACTGTTGAAAGCTTGGCAAAAAGGCAGAAAGCGCACTTTGAGATTGAGTTTTTCATCAATTTATTGTTCTATTGCTTTGTCTGCTTTACTTAGATTTCAATGCAGGAAGCGGGCTAAAACCCTCACGTTTCGGTCTGTGACACGTTGAAGATATGAAGGAAGCAATATCAAAGGGAGAAAGTGTTGCCCATACAGTATGTGGTCATTTAGGATGTTGAGCATATCAGGTCATTTGGAATGTTGACCATGGTCATTTAGAATGTGCTTTGGAGTTTTGACATTCTGGAAGGCTGGAATGTTGGGACAGACTATAAGTTCCAGCATGGTCAGTCTCTCCTTCATTTGGACAGAGGAGGCCAAGGGAGAAGGGGTGTGATCATTTTGAGAGTTTTTAAGGTAAAATGGGGATTTTAAATTATGGAGGAATGCTAACAGGTTTGTTGTGACACCGCCGTGGACTATTTGTAAAATAGAACTACGGTTGGGAGGGGGATTTAAATGACATGAGCAGTTGCATGGATTATTTTTCATTTTTGTAAACACTGAGAGATAGGAATCTTCAGTTATGAGAAGACTAAAGATTGTGAACATTTAGTTACTCACAGTAAGTGTGGGTAGATACCTCAAATGTGCTGCTACAATGCACTCACACTTGACCATCCCTATTCACCACAGTAGTTAGTTCTGACAATTTGTCATGTGCGGACGTTTGCCCAGCATTATTGAAATTGGAGAATAGGGTTTTTTTTCTTCTGTTTATTTAGTTATTCTCTACCAGGTAGGATATTAAGAAGACAGAAAGTCCAATGCGGATGTGACTCTGGGTAACATGCCGATGTATCCTTGAGCAAGACACTTTACCACAAATCGCTCCGTAGGCATGTCTACAGTATTGAAGTGTTTGTAATGTAATGTGTTCCAAATGTTCAACTGGAAGAACAAAAACCTTTTTTTTTATTGTGAAAAAAGGACGGTAGATTTCAGTAGACACATCAAGTGTACTGCTGTTTGCCTATTTGGGGGGGCTGGAGAAAAGGGTTTGTTTGATTCTGTTTCTTAACCTATTCTCGTCGGGGCAATTAAGAAAACAGAAAGTCCTATGCGGATGTGACTTTGGGTCACATGCCGATGTGTCCTTGAGCAAGACACTTTACCACAAATCGCTCCCGTAGGCATGTCTACGGTATTGAAGTGTTTGTAATGTAATGTGTTCCAAATGTTCAACTGGAAGAACAACCTTTTTTTAATTGTGAGAAAAGGACGGTAGATTTCAGTAGACACATCAAGTGTACTGCTGTTTGCCTATTTGGGGGGGCTGGAGAAAAGTGTTTGTTTGATTCTGTTTCTTAACCTATTCTCGTCAGAGTAATTAAGAAAACAGAAAGTCGCACGCCGCACGCCTCCGTGTGGACGGGCAGTAATGGGTAAGAAGACACAGAAGACTCACAAATAACCATCTCTTCTCACAGGGACGTTCACACAGTATGATAAGTATTGGAGAATAGGGTTTGTTTTCTTCTGTTTCTTTACCTATTCTCTACCAGGTAAGTCATTAGAAAACAGAAAGTCTTATGCGGATGTGACTTTGGGTCACATGCCGATGTGTCCTTGAGCAAGACACTTTACCACAAATCGCTCCCGTAGGCATGTCTACGGTATTGAAGTGTTTGTAAGTAGCTTTGGATGAAAGCGTCAGTTAAATGACATGTCATGTAATGTAAATTGGAAGAACACACAGAATATTCACAAATAACCATCTCTTCTCGCACGGACGTTCACACAGTATGATAAGTATTGGAGAATAGGGTTTGTTTTCTTCTGTTTCTTTACCTATTCTCTACCAGGTAAGTCATTAAGAAAACAGAAAGTCCTATGCGGATGTGACTTTGGGTCACATGCCGATGTGTCCTTGAGCAAGACACTTTACCACAAATCGCTCCCGTAGGCATGTCTACGGTATTGAAGTGTTTGTAAGTAGCTTTGGATGAAAGCGTCAGTTAAATGACATGTCATGTAACGCAGCGTCCACACGGCAGCATGCATTGAAGCTTGCCGGCGGGCGTGTCTGAAACTCAACCAACAACCAATCACAAGAATCTCCTTCCCCGGACACACAAGCACGCGGTTTGATTGGCTAAAGCAAAGTTGAACTTTTCTCAACTTTTGAAGCGAGCAACGCGAGCAAAGCGAATCGACGGAACCACAATGCAGTTCGGCAAAGCGTGACGTCTCCCCATTCAAAGTGAATAGCAAGAAGCGTTGAAGCTTCAACGCACGCCGCCGTGTGGACGGGCAGTAATGGGTAAGAAGACACAGAAGACTCACAAATGGCCATCTCTTCTCACAGGGACGTTCCCACAGTATGATAAGTATTGGAGAATAGGGTTTGTTTTCTTCTGTTTCTTTACCTATTCTCTACCAGGTAAGTCATTAAGAAAACAGAAAGTCCTCTGCGGATGTGACTTTGGGTCACATACCGATGTGTCCTTGAGCAAGACACTTTACCACAAATCGCTCCCGTAGGCATGTCTACGGTATTGAAGTGTTTGTAATGTAGTGTGTTCCAAATGTTCAACTGGAAGAACAACCTTTTTT